>NW_018239013.1:105871-131088 GCF_001263595.1 Phalaenopsis equestris | reverse complement strand
ACTTGTGGTATTTTAAAAGAGTTTGATTATGTTGATTTTTCTAATCCTCTTTTAACAAGTGGATTTCAACTTAAGTTCACCACTAAGTCCTTAAGACCTAAGTGAATGTATTAAGTGTGTGTATTGATTTTGAAAAGATTTAAAACTTTAAGTGATCATTATCAAGATCATTTAAACATCATTTTGATTATCAAATAAGGGTGTGAAATCATTGATTTCCAAAGTTATACCCCTAAATTCAAAAGTCATTTTATGCTAATGAAGTTTCCAAAATTTTGATAATTATGGGAATTATTCTTTTATCTTGTAATTTGGCAAAGTGAAGTGGTTTCTACCAATTAAATCCATTTTTGATCAAAGTTATCAAATGAGTTAATTAAGATTATAAATTACCCATTTCTCATTTTGATTAAGCCTAAATGTTCATTAAGGCTAAAATATCCAAAATTACATTTTTGCCCCTAAGGGTCCAAATTTTCATAATTTATCAAATTAAAGTCAAATGATTTTGGGCTTTTTATGTAACCCTACTGATATGTCAATTAAGACATCAGAGGAGAAAATGTAAATTTTCATAATTTAATTTAATTCATATAATTACTTTCATGCAAAAATATTCATCTTCAAAGAAAATTCCAAAAGATGATCAGGACAATTCCTAATCCCTTTATACGTTTTTTTTTTGATTTTTTAGAACTATTTTGTGATAATTCCATTTTTAAACCTTAAAAAATTAATTTAAGGTTCAAAAATAGATATCTTTATTTTTGAATTCAAGAAAAATATTCTAATTTTTCATAAGTGTTTAGGAAGTGATTTAGAATATTTTTATGATCTTTGTGATTTTTGTAATTTTTAATATTTTGTTTAGTTATTAAAATAATTAAGAAAAAGGATTAAAAATTAGGTTTTTATTTTAAATATCATTTTATTTTTATTAAATCCTCCTTATGTCAGAGAACTCAAAAAACTAGGTTTAATAATTTTTGGAGTTATATTTTGATTTTTGAAGATTATTTAAGTGTTAAATTTGATGATGATCTTTAAAAATCAATTAAAAATATCAAATGATCTCAAAATCCTTTGAAATTTTTATGGTGAGTTCTTTAGCTCATGAGCCACAATGACTCATGAGCCACAGTGGAGAACAAAAATCAAGTGATTTTGATCTCTGTGTGCTTCAAATTAAATGTTTTAAGAAAATTAGAGTTTGCTCAAAATAGTGATATTTTAAATCTTAACAATTATGAAATTATTTCCTAAGACTACTCTGGCCATAGGAAACTTACATGAATTTTTGTAGAATTTTTTAAGCCACATACGATTTTCTATAATTATTTGAGTAGAAAATACATAAAAAACGAATTTATTAAATACCCCTATTTATTTATTAAAACCACGGGTTGACTGGAACATCAGATCTGTCGAACAGCCACGTGGCGCGCTTCTATTCGACACCGCCTTCTTAGTCAGCTGCCACACGGCCCGCCATATCGTTCCATAGGATCATCCGACTTGATCTTCGCCATCTATTCAATACACGCAAGAATGGACGACATCCGTTCATCGTCCCCGATGGCCTTAACCGAGAGCCGTCTAACTTAAAACCTTAATATCTCTCTCGTTTCTTAATGGATTTTGATGATTTTTTTTTAAATTGTTCGTCTTGAAGAGACAAACACATCTATATGGTAAACATACTATGAAATCAAGCCATCATACATGGAGAGCTCGCGAAGTCTCGGTAGAGTGAGTGAGGTTATAACTTTGTGAGGTTATCCTTTGCTCTGAGAGGTTTAGCCTCAATCAGAGATTCTTCACACCTTTGTTAGGTTCTAAAGAGCTTAGGGATGAAGTCTTTGGCTCTGGTGTAAGGCCTATATATGATTTCGACCACAACCGATTTTGGGTGTTGGTTGAGAGCTATGGTAGAGGCTATTTCAGAGGGGGAATTGATGTGGGTTTGGATTTATTCACTGTCGTGAAGGTGTAGAGCCAATTTGTTTGAAGTTTGCTGCTGTGTAGGATTGGAATGAAGTTTGTCCTGATTTCGGGCAGGAATTCAAACTCAAAATTAGATTTCTGTGGTGGAATTGGGAGAGGAAAATGGATTGTAATGTGCTAAGGGACTTCTAGAGAAGCTCCCTGAGGAGTTTGGGAGGCCTTGTTGAAAAATTTTTTTTACCACCCTATTCATGGTCGTGGGGGGGTATTTTATAGAAATTGGCCAAGGGGAAGCTTGGCTGGCCAATTGAGGAGTTAGCCCCACTGCTTAGGTGCTAAGCAGAGGAGCTCTCAGCTCAATTTGGGCTGAGGTGGCTTCCTGGCATGAATTTGGGTATTGGTCATGTGGGGGCTCACGGTTTTGGGCTTTAGCTTAGGTTAAAGTAGTTAACCAAGGGTTGGGTCATGGTGAAAGCTTATAATGAGCAGTAAAAATGACACCATAGAGTATTGACATGTGGTATAACTATGGGTTGGTGGTTGGTTTTAAACATGAGACAAAACCATGAGGAACAACTTTCATGAATGGTGAAAGTCATTTTGAGGTCAATTGGTTAATCAATTTGGTGGATTTTTGATTTTTGACTCATTTTAAGCATGTTGGGCTAAGTTTGGGTCAAACTTGTGCTAGCCATGCGCTAAGTCCAAATTGATTGTTGTGTTTGGTGTAAAACATCATGATGAACAACTTTTATGAAGGATGAAAGTCATTTTCAAATAAATTTGGTCGTGAATTTAGTGTATTTTGATAAAATTTGGATTTAGACCCAAATTAGGCATATGGGGCTAATTTGGGTCAAACTTGAGCTAGCTTTGGACTAAGCTCAAATTGATTATTGTGTTTGGTCAAAAATGACCTCACAAAAGATTTTCAGCAAAAATTGGATGCCAATTTGAGGTTTAGGTCATTCAATTGTTGAGATTTGGGGTGTTAGCCAATATTGGGGTCCCAAGGGCAGTTAGGTAACTTGGGGGTGTTTGGGGCAAAAAACCAAGGATGAACATTTCAAGTAGAATTGGATAGATATCCATTCTAAATGAATCATGGATCAATGAAATCCCTATTTTGGGTCCTTATGTATTGGTCTTAGCCAAGGTATTGTGAGGGTATGGTGAGGGTATGGTGAGGGTATTGTGAGGGTATTATGAGGGTATTGTATGCCTTAGCTCCAAACTAACACCCAGAGACAATCCTAAGGTCATGTAACCCTATAGGAACTCTCCTTGAGTTCCCTCATAATGATCTTACCTACTAAGTGGTAGAGGTTATGACCAATATGTGGAACTTCAAGTTGAGTTTTTGAGAGAGTTTTGAGTTTCTAACGGTGAGGGTACCTTTTCTAGTTTTCTAAGACTAGTCAGTAGGAAAGTCCTATGGCTAGACCTAGGTTACAAAAGAAATTTCTAGACCTCAACCAAAAGTGAGGTCAAAACCTATGAACATTGATCTATTTAGACATTGAAGCCCAGGAGTTTACGACCGATAAAATGATGCTAAGAGGATTGAACCAAAAAGGAGAGAGATCCATTTGATCAATTACATTGCTTAAGAAAGTTGAATAACTAGTAACATTTGCAAAATTCCATATTATCGACACTGAGAGCTCTTTTAATGCTCTACTGGGTCGACCATGAACTCATGAACACAACATGGTTTCGTAGTCTCTACACCAGTGCATTAAGTACTACAAGGAAGGACAAGAGCATTTCATCAAGGGAGATTTACAACCATTTTCAGTTCATGAAGATGCCACCTACTATACGCCTCTAAAGAAAAGTGTCTTCTCTTGTGAAGTTATGGCAAATAAAGCGGACGATTCAAAAGAATCAAAATAAGGAAACTCAAGGGAGATTTACAACCATTTTCAGTTCATGAAGATGCCACCTACTATATGCCTCTAAAGAAAAGTGTCTTCTCTTGTGAAGTTATGGCAAATAAAGCGGACGATTCAAAAGAATCAAAATAAGGAAACCATTCAAATCCGCTTCAGCAATCTTCCACCACTCTTTTGTAACGAGTTGGTGGGGGTTCTTTTAGTTCGCGCACCCGAGGTCGAGGCCGGGGATGTGGACAAGGAAGAACCAACTTGTTTATTCAACATGTCCGGCTAACCCTGAACATTGAAGATGAAGAAAGTTCTAAAGATGAATTAATGATGACAAAACAGAAGAAACCACAGTATGAGATATCCTTAGAAGATGTGGAGAAAAAAATGTATATGAGACAATGTATGATTGGATAAACCACTATGTGATTGTCATAACCCTTGCTTCAATTTGCCCTCAAAAGGTCAAGATTTTAGAGGTCAAGGTAGTCCACAACGCTGGTTCAAAGCCAATCAAATTTTATCGTGCGTCTAATTCTTATAATCTTGAAGATCATGTAAATTTGGATGAGGATCCTAATGAATTAATGGAATTACCTTTTGGTTACATTTCACCTTGTGTACAAAAGTTAATTCAATAGGGACATTTGCCAAAACAAATGCCAAAAGATAGATTAAAACATTTTGAAAATTTATGGAATCTTAAAAGTCAAACTGCCAACTCAAAAGAGGGTCTCGGATTTGGTACAGTTGGACTAGTTGATGATTATGACTTTTGTATGGCTACTACTAGGAAGAGGATTGCCTCGATGTGGAGGATGACTCGACTGATCAGCTAATAGAAAATGCCTTGCCAAATTTTGAGGAAGAAACCAAGTCAACTATTGATCAATTGAAGGAAATTAACCTCGGGACGGAAGAACAGACCCAACCTACATTTATAAGTTCTCTACTCAATAATCAAGAATCTTTAGAGTTGATCAAAATGTTAACAAAATTTAAAGTTTGGATTGCATGGAGTTATGATAAATTGTCAGGACTATCAGTAGAAGTTGCAGTTCATAAACTTAGGGTGGATAATAATATGACTCCAGTAAAACAAGCTCCAAGAAGAATGTGCCTCGAAATAGAACAACAAGTCATTGACGAGGTGAAGAAGTTAATTGATGCTAACTTTGTGCGGGAATAGCAATATCCCACATGGTTAGCTAACATTGTGCCAGTTATGAAGAAAATGGACAAATCTGTGTATATGTCGACTTCAGGGATTTGACCAAAGTGCTTCCAAAGGATGAATTTTTATTGTCAATACCAGAAATGATGGTGGATATCACTTCGACACATGAGATTTTATCCTTTATGCATGGATCATTGGGGTACAACCAAATCAAGAAGCGTCCAGAAGATGCAGCCCTTACAACCTTCAGAACACCTATCGGGATTTTTTGTTACACTGTGATGTTGTTTGGGTTGAAGAGCACTAGAGAAAAATACGAACGAGCTATGATAAAGATTTTTTATAATCACATTCACAACCAAGTGGAATGCTATGTGGATGATTTGGTCATCAAGAGCAGTCATCAAGAGCAAGAGCAAATAAAAAATAGACCATTTGTAAGATTTGAGGATCATGTTCAAACAATTACGAAAATATGATCTCAAGATGAATCTGTTGAAGTGCATTTTTGGCATTACCTCTAGGAAATTTCTAGGATTCATTGTCCATTATAAGGGAATCAAGATCTACCCAGATAAGATTACAGCTATCTTAGAAATGCCTCTCCATTTGGGTTGAAGAACACTAGACAATGCTTCTTAGCTATGTTCCTTCCAAGGAAAGTTGGCATATTTAAGACACTTTATTTCTAATCTGTCAGGTAGGTGTCATCCCTTCTCATCATTAGCTAAGAAGGACGCCAAATTCATTTGGGAAAAGAAATACCAGATGGCTTTTGAGGGTGTTAAACAATATTTAATGACACATCTTATTTTGTCAGCCCTTATCCCAGTAAAACCTTTAATACTTTATACCGCGGCCTTAGACGACCCTCTCAGAGCCCTCTTAGCCCAAGTAAATAACAAGGGCAAGGAAAAAGCACTCTCCTACTTGAGTCATCTTCTAATATCAATAGAGATAAGGTATCCGCCTTTTGAGAAGCATTGTCTAGCTTTAATTTTTGCTGCCCAGAAGCTTAGACATTACATGCTTTCTCATAAGTAACTCTAATTTGAAAAGTTAATTTGTTGTAATATTTGATGACCTGACCAACACTCTCTGGACGTCTAGCAAGAAGGCAGATGATTTTGTTGCAATTTTTTTGTTCCCCTCCGTGCTATCAAGGAACAAATTGTAGTAGATTTTCTTGCTACACACCCACTTCCTGCTGGGTCTCCTCTTAATGATGAACTACCAGATGAACAAGTATTACAGATGGATTTATCCAATGCACAATGTTGGGAGATGTATTTTGATGGAGCTTTGTCAGTAAGAAAAGACAAAGGATTAGGAACAGTTATACCAAACAAAGCAAGAATTGGTTTGATCTTCATCATGCCAGATAAGGGCATGGTGAGCTTCTCCTATCACTTGATAGAGCCATGTACTAACAATAAAGCCTTATTTATTGGATTGAAATTGTCAATCTCGATGGATATAACAGATATTGCCATTTATGGTGACTAACAACTCATCATTCAACAAGTTGTTGGACAGTACAAGATTTTGAAATCAAGGTTAGCAGAATGATATTAGTACACGATGAAGCTGCTGAAGCAGATTCCTAATGTAACTTTCTATTGGACATGTTGACGCTTTAGAAAAACTTGTAAGAGAATTGGTGAGTCCCCTAAGGAAGAAAAGTTTTATCTCGAATCGACTTCAAAAATTTACAAAAGCTCAAAAAAAAAAATGATGATTATGATTGCTGATATCAATGAAGATTGGCGTAAGCTATTAATAGAATATTTACAGACTGGAAAGCTTCCAGAGGACAAGTCAAGCAGTGCATCACATCACAAGATGGGCTATATCGTACACTTTAGTGGGTGATGTCCTCTACAGAAGATCATTGGATCAGATGTGGCTACGATGTTTAAGCAGAGCTGAAGCAAAAAATATTGTCAAAGAAGTACATACCAGATTGTGTAGCACTCATTAGTCAGGGCCCAACATGAAAATAAAGTTCAAGAAACTCAGATATTATTAGTCGGCAATGATGTCCAACTACATGGATACAACCAAAAGATGTCATCAGTGCCAAGTGCATGGGGTGGCCTTGCACCAACCTCTGAATGTGTTACACCCAATCGTTGCCTCGTGGCCATTCGTGTGCTGGGGCACAGACATAATAGGTCTGATAAACTCTCCATCTTCTAAAGGACATATATTTATACTTGATGCCACAGATGAATTTTCCAAATGGGCAGAACAGTGTTGTTACGAGAGGTTACAGTGCAGCACGTCCTTCAATTTTCGAAAGCTAAATCATCTACCATTTCGGAGTTCCGCACTGAATAATATCCAATAATGGGACTGCGTTCAAGAGCACAAAAATCAAAAATTTCGTCAAGCGACATGAGATAGAATTGAGATACTCTGAGATCCACTATCCCAGGACAAATGGCTTGGCCGAGGCCTTCAACAAGACACTGGTATAGATTTTGAAGAAGACATTAGACGAAAATGAAAGAGATTAGCATAACAAAAATTTAGAAGCCTTGTGAGTCTATCGGACAACTTTCAGGACTCCCACTCAATGTACACCCTACGAACTTGTGTACGGGTCTCTCAGAGTCACTATCGCCAATCAACTTACAACAGAAGAAAATGCAAAATTCAGACTTGAAAAATTGAAAAGTCTCAAATAAAAGTGACTAGAAGCACAATAGAATTTGGAGCTTCACCAAGCGAGGATGATACAAGATTATGACAAATTGGTCCGTCCAAGGATGTTCAAAGTTGGTGATCTCATTTTCATGCTCAAAAGGCCTATTCTTGCACGCCGCAAGATAGGTGTAAAACTTGAGCCAACTTGGGAAGTACCATTTGTCGTAGGAAAGGTCTACGCAAGAGAAGCCTATGAGCTGGTAAATTTTCAAGGTGAGAGACTCATGTTGCTGATCAATGGACGTTACTTGAAGACATACTATGCAACTTGACATTGCTTGAATTGAATTGAATTGAATCTTTGAGCTTGAATTGAATCTTTGAAATTTTGATTATTCTAGGGCTATTTATTTGGCCAAACTTCTGTGACCGGGTCCAAAAATTTTGTAATAATTTTAACCTCTAAAAATGAAAATTTTTGAATTTACATGCTTCAATTTTCTCCTTTCTACTTTTAAGTTTGATTTTTTACTAAATTAAATAACATGTAAATAAAAATAAATCATTTTCTCACCAACACAAACTAATTTTTTTCTAATAAACACTTTTTTATTTTCTTATTTCTGCTAAATTTTAGTGCAATGATGTTTTTCCTGTCGTCTACAGAGAAAATGTCAGGACAGAAGCTGATTTTTGCTTTCAAGGATGGCTGGAATCTCGCACTTAACAAGGAAGGGCACCGCAATATGGCATCGTAGACTTCGACGTGGACTTCGGTCAAGTTGATGTAGACTATGAGGGCCCTCTGATGGACGTTGTCAGCCGTTGATAAAAAGAGGGGTTACCATCTCTGTTAAAGATCAACACCAAGGAGGATTTCTCACTGAAGGGGAAGAAAGTGATAATGCAGTATGATCCGATGGAGGGGACTAGTCGTCGGCCATCTATGATAACTGCACCAACCGGAGGTCGACTCATGGCTAATAATGAGAGCATTTCAGATGCACCACTGCGAAGGACTCAACAAAGAAATGCATATTATCAAAAACATAGTGCATTCTTACGTGAAGAAAGAAAACCCCATAAGGATGAAGAAAAATTGCTTACCCCAAGTCTTGAGGGGAAGATCTACCATCCATTCATAAGAGAGACTTCCTCTAGCTTGTTCATAAGAGAGACTTCCTCTAGCTTGCCTGCCATAGAGGACGAGTCTGAGTTCACTACAGAGCTATTGCTACTTGAAGTTTCAGATGATCTTTGCGTGGGGCATTTGTGGAATGCCCAAACTTTGTACATCCTCCACCTAGAGCGTTACAGCACTTTGAAGGAGTATACATCCACCAATAGTGAATTTCAGACCATCAATCACTCAATGGGGGAATCATATATTCTGTTGGATACAGAGACATCACAAGCATGGATTCCTGCTGATATTCAAAGGAGGAGGCGTCCTTTACAGTCATCGATGGTTATCATGGCAGACTTAGACAAAATGAGTAAAGTAAAGAAAAAGGAATTTGAATTGTATGAAGAAGTTTAAGGAAGATTTGTCAATATACTAGAAGGCCTGAAGTTGTACACCATAGTCTTCTCTAAATGTGAAGAAAGGAGCATTATTGACTACATATTCAACTTGAGAGATAGGGGTCGAGTTGCTCTTCTAATGGAAAGGACCTATTCTGAACCATGAAAATGGATGCCTAGAAAAGGCAGAATCACCATCCAATGTGGTTATTATTATAATTTTTCCAAAGATAGACAAGGAAATCCCCAGGGGATTTTAAGACATGATGAGGCCGATTCATTACCTTCTATAATAAAGTGAATGATCAAGAGGATGGTTAGGCAAAGCATACTTTTAGCCGATTGTGCCCCCAAAAGCTATATTATCAATATCTATGATGAAAGCGATTGCATTCCCCCACATATAGACCATCATGATTTTGTGAGACCTTTTTGCACAGTCTCCTTCGTGAGCAAAAGTAATACTTTGTTCAGGAAATAAATAGATGACATTGGCCGTGGGGAGTTCAGAGGATCTGTGGTGATTTGTCTACCAGTGGGTTCAGTACTAACTCTCAAGGGAAATGAAGCAGACCTGGCCAAGCACTGCATTCTAGGGGTACAACACCGTAGTGTGTCTATAACTTTCAGAAAGATGGATAGCAACAAGATGCCATATGGATTCCAACCAGATTCGGAGTTAGAGGAACTACAACCTTACTATCTATGAGAGGGTTGTACCTCTAAGTACACTTAAAAGGAACTCTTATCCTAGAGCGTGGCTTAGTAGGTCAGCTCAATCAGGAACTCACCCCACCGAAGATGGATATTCAATGAATATCTTTATGTATTATGTTTTGATGTAGCAGATATGATGATATATGTATCAGATATATTCATATTATGATATTTTGACAACATTCAACATGATGTACCTTTTGATGCATCTGCCTATGTTCAATCTGTAACACCTATTTGAAGCAGATTAATGAAATTTCTTTCAGAATTCAGTATCTTTCTTAAACTGCTCTTTTTGTGTGATAGATCAAGGGCCCCAAAACCATGTGTTGGCTCCAAGCTACAATGAACGAAGAAAAAAATAATAAAAATATGATAGTAATAAAAGTTCAAGTAAAATATTCTTTTGAAAAATCAACCAATAAAAATTGAATTTTGAAAATATATTTTGATAATTAAATAATTAAATGTGATGATAATTAAATGTGATAAAACAACAAGAAGAGAAAATAAATCTGTTGAGTTGTTTCTCTCAATTTTGAAGTCTCTTACTCTTTGCTCGCGCAACACGACTATCCTTATCTACACTAATTTTCTTCACATTCCCGCGGAATTTCACATTCTGCACAAAATCTCACAACATCTCACAAATTTTTCTTCGTCATTGTCAACCCTATCACATGCCACATATCTATGAATTTAACACCACAAATTCTCTACGCTGCTTTAAATTTGTTCTCAGGGGCAATACCTAAATTACGATTCCCTCTCTGCGAGGTTGATACCTAAATTTTGATTCTCTTTTCGAGATTGATACCTGAGATTGATACCTAAAATTTAATTCCCATCTCAGGGTCAATACCTAAATTATGATTCCCTCCTTTCGAGGTCGGTACCTAAATTTCAATTCTCTTTTTGAGATTGATACCTAAATTTTAATTCTTATTTTGGGGTTAGTACCTAAATTCTGATTTCCTCCTTCCGAGGTTGGTACATAAATTTTGATTCTCTTTTTAGGATTGATAGCTAAATTTCAATTCACATCTCGGGGTAGTACCTAAATTTTCATTCCCTCTTTTTGAGGTCGGTACCTAAACCTAAATTCTAATTCTCTTTTTTGGATTGATACCTAGATTTCAATTCCCATCTTGGGTTCAATACCTAAATTCTAATTCCCTCCTTTCAAGGTCGATACCTAAATTTTGTTCTCTTTATGAGATTGATACCTAAATTTCAATTCACTTTTTGGAATCAGTATCTAAATTCTGATTCCCTTCTTTCAGTATCATTACTTAAATTTTGATTCCTATCTTTCGAGGTCGGTACTAAAATTCTGACTCTCTTTCTGAGATTAATACCTAAATTTCAATTCTCATTTCGAGATAAGTACCAAAAATCTGATTCCCTTAGATTGGGATCAGCACCTATCTAATTCCCTCTTTCGGAGGTCAGTACCGATAATTCTAAATCTCTTTCTGGGATTGATACTTAAATTTTGATCCCCATCATCCGATAATACTGAAATCAAAGTTAAAGTTTGTTAGCTTTAAGTTAAAATTGAATCCTCATGATGACTGTCATGGTCGTTCTCAGAATCCCATTTCATCCAATCCTCAGCAAGAATTCTAAATCCTTGATTTTGATCTCATGTTCATTTACTAAGTCCCCAATGAAAACAACTAGCACTTAATTATACACTTCATTCAATGTCTGTTGACTTAGAAGACTTTGAGTCTTTATTAGTTTTGTTGATCTTGTCGGTCAACGCCAATACGCGCAGTGTGTTTGCCCAGCACAACACACCTATTGGGGGTCCATTGGTTGAACTTAATTTTGGTTGAGCTTTAGTTTTCCCTCTTCAGTAGCCTAAGGTCAATCCATATGAATTTCCTGTTGACTATTCCAAGAAAACTTGAAAAAGAACCCTCACCTTTAGAAAATCTAGACTCTTCTGTGCTCAACATGAAGTTTCATATACTAGTCCTAACCTCTAGCACTTAGTAGGTGGGGCCACTATAGATGAAGCTTAAGGGGAGTCCCCATAGGACTGCTTGGTTGTAAGGTTGATGTTGGCCTGGACCTAGTTCACTCACTTGCACCCGCTTTCACTCACAACCCTAAAACCTAAATTTGTTGATTCAAAATTGTTGACTTTGACCCCTTGATCTTTTGGGAGACTCATGTAAATGGTCCCCTAGACCCACTGACCCTAGGCTAGGGTTTAACTAAGGCCAGTACATAGAGGATCCAAATGGGGATTTCATTGGTCCATAGCTCATATAAGGTGGTTGTCACCCCAGTTCTACCAAAATATCCAAATTGGCCTTTTGCTCCCAAATCCACCCAAATTACCTAAATATCCATGAAACCCTAAATTTGACCAAAATTCCAAAATTCATCCAAAATACACAAAATTATTAAAAAATTATTTCAAATCATTTTAAACTACCCAAATTACCCAAAACATCCCAAAAATTCTAAAATTAAATAAATACCCTCAAATTTGTCAAAATTACAAAAATACGCTTGGTAGCACAAAATTTCCCAAAACCCTCAAGATCATTTCAAGTATCCCCAAAACCAATTGGACTCTTTAATTGAACCCAATTTGGCCAATTTGACCACTTTGACCAAAAAAGCCCCAAATTGCCTTTAAAGGCTCAATTTCTCCAAATTCACCTCACATATCATTCAATTTGGCCCCAATCTTCCTCAATTTCAATTCTAAACTCAAATTCATCTTTCATATGATCAATTCAAACCAAATCCAAGACTAATTTATCCATGATTTGAGCTCAATTTTGATCTAAATTAAACCCAAAATTCTGACCATATGACTCAATATCACCTAATTGAACCATATGATCCACTCAAATGCCCCAATTTAAACCCTAAACTCTTCCTAACAATCCTACACATAAAATTGGACCTTCATTTGGCCTTGGTAAAGCCTCAATTTCACTTAATCTTAAACCACATTCAAAATTCTCAAATTTTACCCAAGTTAGCTACATCTTCATATTCCACAAATACAAATGCCCTAACCCCAAAATTGACACCCAATTCACCCAATTTATGTTGGATTTATGTTGAAAACTCTTTATGACATTCCTCTAGACCATTTTGAACCATCAATTTGGACCTAACCCAACCTTAGCTTAACCTAATCCCAAGTCTAACGCAACACCCCCGAAATGACCAAATGCCTAAAATCCTCCCAATTGGACCTCCAAACCAATTCAAGATCACTCCAAATCTTTTCTAAACACTTCATGACAATTACCCACACAAATTTACTCAATCAATTGAGTTCAATAGTATGGCTAGCTCAACTCGAAACCGACATCAAGCCACTTGACCCAAATAGACCCTTTCACCTAAATTGACTTAATCAAACCAAATTGGTCAGCCAAGGACCCCCATAACCACTAAGCTCCTCGTTTGGACCAGGTTGAACCATCCTATATCCACCCAAGTGAGCTATGGATAAATGGGTCCCTAAATTAAGGGATTTCATCCCATTTTTGGGCCTTAAATAAGAAATCTCCTCCATCATGACAAACCATTGAAATTTAATCATAATTAACCCTCTCCCTGGCTCACCTAACCACTTCACCACCCCCCTACTCTGGCTAGCCACCCTAATTTGTAGAAAATGCCAATGTTGTGAGCCAGCACCTCTAAATCAAACCCAATTTTAACCCTAGAGGGCAACTCACTTTAACTGTTCTTTAGAGCTCCTTAGCCCTCCACCTAAGAACCTCTTTACACCTATCAATTGTTCTTAAGCTCAACCCTAAACCATTCTATTAAAAAAAACTTCTCCACGGGAAAAGGAGAGGTGTTCCAAATCCTTAGGGAAACTCTATCAAAATCTAAATAGAGGCTCTCCAAGCATTCCTCAGCTTAAACCAACATTTTACCCCTCTGCTTCTCACCGTGAGAGCCTAATTTTGAGCTCCAAATTTCAGCTCAGATTTGGACATCTCTCCATAGTCCACCAAACTCAAATTATGTGTGCACACACCATCCCTAGTGTAAGAAGAGTTGATTCACCCATCAAAGCCCACTCTGAAACAACCTCTAGGATAACTCTAGACCAACACCTAAAATCCATCTTAGTTAAAATCATAAATAGAAAATTCACCAGGGCACAGGATTTCATTTGGAGATTCGTTGGACTTGACCGAAGCTACCACAACCATCTGATTGAGGCCTCCCCTCTCAAACAAAGGTATTGAGCTCTAACCCTAACTCAAGCTTATTTTAATTCTCTATGAGTAATGACTTGAATTCATAGTTGATTGAGGCCTCTCCTCTCAAACAAACCCCATGTGATTTGGTTGAGTCCAAGCAATAATCTTAAGGTTTTAGTGTGGATAATTTATGGATTAGGTCACTTGGGGACGATGAAAGGATGTTGTTTGATCTCACGTGTATCCAATGGAAGGAGAAGATCAAGACAGACAGACTCTTGGTTCGTGAATCGCGGACCATGTGGCATGCCTATGTGGAAAGCACAATAAATGAGAGCGTGTCACATCGTCTTTCAGAGCAGCCTATGATCCAGTTAGCGCCATGTGGATAAGTAGATAAATAGGGGTTTTATGAATTAATCTAAATACCAGATCTTTAAAAATTCATATCTTTGCATAGAAAAATAATAAAAAAGCAGAAAATGACCCTCTTGCTCAGTGAACAGAGGAGAATAATGTGGACAAAAAATAAAAAGTAATAATTTTTAATTAATTAAATACCCTCTGTGGTACTTCAATTCTCCATGACTAAATAGGTGGCTCACTAGGGCTTGAAATTTCTAAGGTTTATTCCTCATTATAGAGGGGATGTTCTTCGATTTTTCCAAGGTCAAAAGGCGTCTCTATGCTTCTAGCCCTAATTTTTAAGATAGGGTGTCCAGTTGACTTATTTCAATTATATAAATCAATATATCATTTAGAAAATTATGAGGATAATTTTAGTAGGTTTCCTATGGTTAGAGAAGTTTAGGAAAATATTATGATGTTTTGAATTATTCTGTACATTTTTATACTTAATCAAAGGTATATGCCTTGTGTTAATTTATGCAAATTATATACTTATCAAAAATTGAAAAAATCAATTCCACTTTGTGCATAAAAATCATATTCACCTACTGTAAAATTCTAATAAATTATTTAGCTTAGTTTAAGCACTAAAATTGATTTTTTAAAAAACTTTTTGTTTTTGTACAAAAATAATTGTAATAAATTAAATAAGCTTAGAAAAATCATGAAAAATAGTTTTGTGAGTTCCTTGTGATCAGGGGCATTTAATAAAAATAAAATCTATTTTTTGTGCAAATATGTCATTTTTAAAGTGTCTTTTGAATTAAAAATAGTTGAAATAATAAAAATTATCAAAAATTCAAAAAAATGTTCAAAATGTGTACAAGTTTTTCGTGATCACTTAAAATTCATTGGAATATTTTTCCTAACTTGTCTCAGTTAAAAATCAAATTTCAAAAGCATAAAAGTGAATTTTCCTTATTTTCTCATTAAAATAATTATAATAAATAAAGTAGAAATGATAAAAATACAAAATTTCATTCTCTGAGTAATCTAAACTCACTGAAGTCTAATCAAAACATAAGAATAATTTTGGTAACTAAAACATTATTTTCTATTTAATTACATCTTTGAAATTGATCCACAATTAGATAATAATGATGAAAATTTAAATCAAAATCATGAAATTTTTCCTAAGTGTTTCTATAACCTAAAAAAACCTCTAATAATTTTTTCATAAATAAAAACTTTATTTTGGATAGTTAATTAAATCAATTTTGAAAACCTTATTTCTTGAATTTAAATGAATATTTAAATTAAATTAACTTAAATTAAAATAAATTAAATCACATTATTCTCCTTTGATGTTTTAATTAACTCATGGGTATGCCACTCTGAATGCTCAAGTTATTTGAGTTATGTTTAATAAGTTATGGGGTAGAGTACCCCAAGGGCAAAATAGTCACTTAAGATTTTGGTTCTTAATCAAAATTTAGGATTAACAAAGGAAAAATGGGAAATTTTGATTTTAATGAATATGTTTAGATGATTGAAATACAATAGGATTAAAAGTTAGAAACTTACTCACCACCTTTACACAACATCAACAAAATCATAATTCTCCTAATTTTCATGACTTGGAAGTCAATTAAGATCAAATTAAGATCAAATGATTAAAGATCAAATGATTATTAAGTGATGGGCTTAAGCTAGAAAGACAATAGTTTACTTTTATTAAGCCCAAAGTTCAGGATGATATGATCATTTAATAAAAATACATATCACTTAAATTCAAAATTTAGATTATTACCATCCTCACCTTTTCACCTATCATGATTCTTAAGGGCTTAGTAGTGACCTAGGCTCAACGTCTAAACTAAATTAATTAGATTTAGAAGATAACAAGATTGGAAATTAATATCAATAAACACTACAAGTCTGACCTTAATTGCGGGCACCACAATCTTAAACGACTTAAACTTGCGTTAGGCGCACCCACTCACATAACTTTTAAATGAAACATCAATTAATTAATTGGGTATTCTATCCTCGATTGGGTATCCTATCCTCGAGATAGTTAAATTGTCAAGTTTCACTGAGCAACGGGGTAGTCACACTACAAACTCAAATGATTAATGGAACAACATGATAAGTTCAAAATGAACTCGAAATATTTCAAGAGATCTTCAAAGTGGCCTGATATGCCTAAAAATTACCTAGTTTTTCATATATATTTTATGATTAATTTTAATAATTTTTAAGGATATTACACTTTAAGGGAAGATATCTTGTATTTTTTTTTGGTTTTAGGTACATAAAATGGAGTTTTGGAGAAGAAGAAGCAAAAACGGTGCAATTCAGAGCAAAAATGAGCAAGAAAGTAAATTCTTCCCTGACTCATTTCAATATGTCTTTCTATGCTTAATCTACTTCACAACACTCACAAAAATTTTAACAAAATCACACTTTAAAGAAAGTTTGCTTTCATGCTTATTTCTTAGGTTTATCTATTAAAAATGAAGCACAACTGAAACGGGGTGAAACGGAGCTGACATGGAGCCAAACGGAGCCAAGCGGTGGAGCTACTGTAAATCGACACCAAAGGCACCCAAACTGGCGCCGATGGCTCCCAAATGTGGAGAAAGACTGACATATGGTGCCAATAGCACCCAAAATGGCACTGACGGCGGCCGAGACAGCTTGGACGCCATTTTGTGCGCTTATGGCCGAGATTCAATATATTTGGATGATTTTTGGAATGTTGCTCGAGGCAACACTTAGGAAACTCATCCCTACACTATAATAGAGTGATTTTATGTCAGAAAAATTGGTGTGTGTGAGTGGAAAAATGTAGTGAATGTTTATAGATCTCAGAATAGGAGTTTAAATGTAGATTTCAACCTTTTTGGAGAGATTAGAGAGAAGATTTTGAGTTAATATGTAAGGAGATGTACTAGCATTGCATGGATCAACAGGAGACTTTAAGGGAGTGATTTTTATCTTTCTTTCAAGGGAAAAAGCAAAGTAATGTGTTCATCATTATGTTATAATTTTGTAAACACTTATCTATTAGATTTGCTTTGATGAAAAGAAGTTTTCCGTTGTGTTTTCTTTGTGCTTTGTGATGTATCTTTCTTACCCTTTCTTTTTATTAGGAAATAGGGGCATGAGAAGATTATGCCACTGTTTATTAGGAAATAGTGGCATGAGAAGATTATGCCACTAAGATTATGCCACTGTTTTTCTTTTAATTTTATGCTTTCTAGAAGAAGTTTTGATTATAAAAGTGATGATTTTTACTTGCACTTCCTTTAAGTTACAATAAGGGCCCTTTGTAGTGTTAAAATTCATTCTAATTGCATTAAGATCCCAGAGGGTAATGTAATTCTCAACAAAGTGGAACCACATTCAAATTCCATACTTGGTGAAGTTCATGGGGGTTGAGAGCAAATAAATAGGGAAATATATATATTACTTGGTGAAGAATTGTAGATTTTAGGATGACAGACTAAAATCCCCAATTTGGTCTTACTGTTTACAAACTAAAGTGAGAGTTAGCCTTCAGACGAAGAGAAGTTAGAGCTCTAGAGTGAGAGCCAGCATCCTCCCAGCCTAACCACAAGATTAGAGACCAAGCCTACCCACAAGATTAGAGACCAAACCTAAGATTAGCCAACGATTCTCTATTACACTTGACTGAGGGTAAAGAATTAAAATTGATCCTATTTGGCACATAAAATATTTAATGTATCTCATTCCTTATTGTTATCCAATTCACTACATATAACAATTTTTAACATCTCAAGATTCTCCAAACCAATTCATCTAAAAATGGTTATCTTTAGAATTAATATTTAAATTTAGGAATAGTTACTATCCTTACATTTAACATTCACATTTAGGAATAGTTGCTAGATAAAATACCATTTTAATCAACATTTCAAACTAAAGAGTAATAGTAGTAGACTAGAATTTGACTAAGGACCTCTTTCCTCACTTCCTCGTGGGATCGATATTTAGGGCTTGATCAGAAGTCCTATAGTACTTGAAGCGATACGTGCACTGGCGTAGAACCCATAGTGTGTGAACTAATTATTATATTTTATATAACATTAAATTTTTCACATTAAATACTTAATATAAATTCGATCAAGTTTTTCATCATATTTTTTAAAGCTAAATTACTGCGTAACTTCGGGTCGGGGCAAGTTTTTGATGCCTTGTCAGGGGAATTAAATTGACATAAAATGGAGAAAAACAGCACGCACTAAGGATGCATCAAGTTTTTGGCGTCATTGTCAGGGAAGCTTCGGTAAGAACATCAGTAGAATTTTATTTAAACCTGTAAGATTTAGATTTGGAGTTTATAGTATTTTTATCTAGTGTGTTTAGTTATTGTGCGTTTATTTTAAAGAAAATTAAAAATGCAAAAAATATTTTTTTATATTTATCCTATTAGTTACGTCTTTAAATTTGTATGCGTAGCTCAATAGCTACAGACCTTGGATTTTATGACAATGATTTAGAGAGAACTTTTAAGAGGATGATGAATCAGAAAAGACTCAATAAATTTAATGTAGAAATGGTGGATCAACGATATAATGAATATTCAGATTTGGATCATAATGCTAGTAGCTTTGAAAGAGTAAATCCCAAGAGGGTAAAAAAAAATTCAAGAAGATATTCTTACAATTTTAATTTCTCAGGTTGCAGATATTGAGAAGAAGTTATAACAATATATAAAAAGATATCCTCAAGGTTCCCTAGTTATTAAGGAAAAATCAATTGGACATGATTAAGCCTAATTATTTTGAAACAAGCCATTATATATACAATCCTTATTTTGATTATTACATTCCAGGTTGAGAAAATCATTTGAATTTTAACAGGAATAATAATTTTGGTGGAGATAACCAATTTTTGCAAGATAATCAATTTAATCAAACATGTATATGGAATACTCATGATGATCTTAATGATAAACTTTCTTTTTCTCATAATTTTAACTTCAACACCCAGAATGAGGAGAAATATTTATTAGAAGAGGTTATGATTCAAATGATGAGTGAGTTGGAAAATCAAGAGGTCGCACTAAGGAATATAAAAAACCAACTAGGGCAAATTATTAATGCAATTAATAGTTACCCCCCCGAGATTTTACCTTGTGACCCTGAAATAAACTGTAAGGAGGTGAATGATGAGCAATTTAAGGTTATTGAACTAATAGTTAGAAAGTAATTTGAGGATATGTTTCAAATGAACTTTGAGTTGGGAAATGAGGATAAGGACATTGAAAGACAAATGAAAAAAATCCCTACGGAATTAGAAAAACTTATTTCCTCAACTAAGATAAATATAGAAAGACCACCTCTACTACTTACTTAGTACCAAGGGAAAGAATTGAAAGACAACACTGAACAAAAGAGTATCCAAGAAGAATTTGATCCAGAATCCAAATTATCTAGAGGTAATCCAATCCAAAATTTGGGAGATCATGAAGTATCTTACAAGGATCCATTTTTTATAAAATTTAAGGATGATATTAATATGAAAATTGAGAAAATCACTAGAAGAATATTGGATCTAGAAAAAAATATGAGGAACAAGGATAAGAATCAATCTAAAATGGAAGAGCTAAAAGAAAATTTAAATTTTGAGGTTTTTGTAGGAATCCATGGGTCTAGAAAAGATTGGTTGATTGATCAAGGATTACTTAAATGAAATTTTGATCCAGGTGGAATCATTTGTATAGCTGACGACGTTAAACAAAGTGCTTTATGGGAGGCAACTCGTGGTTATTAGTGTGACTTGATTTAAAGTGCTTAAGAGTTATGATTGCTAGTGTTTTATTGTGTTTGCTTTGGTGTAGATTGATCAGCCTGATTGTTGATTGGTAGATGTTTGGATTGTTAGTATTTTGACTTTCTTTTTGTGTGCCATGTGGGTGGTGATTTTCTAACTTTTTTATTATTGTTACACTTGTATGTTCTCTTGTAGTAGTTGGATTAACAAGTCCACTACAACTCGAGTCTCACCTGGAGTTGAGTTTTAGAAGAGAGATTATGAATTTTCACAGTGACAGTTCCATGTCAAATTTGTCAAATCTTTTCTCTAACTTTCTTTTCATTTGATAGGAGTAGCTAACCTAATTAATGAGTAACATGTGGATGAATTTACACTATCCTTATAACTGTTAGTGGTGCATAATTAAAAGGACAAGGTAATGACTGAGATTGGTGCGTGAGAGCCAATATATCAGCGATAATCTTATCTTTGAGATTAGCATCTATAAAATCATTTATAAGTACCCAATATATCTGTGTAGTGATTACGTTGGAAATTGGAAGTATGTTAGTGAGATGCAATAAGTTAAAGGAAGAATTGATCTCATTTATCATGTTTGTTTGTGTTTATGTTACAATAATATATAGGACTTGAAGAACATTCTTATATTACTATGCTGATATCTGTTATGCTAGTTAGAATTTTGTTTAGCTAATTTCATTCTGACATGTTTATTTTAGATTTACTTTCTACTAAATGTTTTATATCCTGATAAATAATTGTACTTTTTTTATAGACATTTTTGGTAGATAAAATTTCTAAACTATTTTTCTTCCTTCTTAAATCTTTTGTACTAAATGCTATACATGTTAAATATTAAGTTTAAGGGTAGGAAGAAAAATAAAATTTTAAAGTGAGTGTACTTCCTTTTAGTTTAATATTATTGCAAGCATGTTTTAGGCTAGATTTACTTTCACCTGCAGTCATTCTATCCTGATTATGAATGTATGTGAATTTGGTAGGATGTTGTAGTAGTAAGTAAAAACAACTTTTAATTTTTCTTCCTGCTACATTTTATGGAATTAATTGCAAAATATTTTAAAATTCAAGTTTGGGGGAAGAAAAATTCCTTTTAATAGAAAGAAACTAAAGTTTATTTGTGCTCAATTAGCTATATTTTCAAAATTTAATTTGACATGACCTTCAGTATTAGAATATAACTTTGGATAACTATATTTGTGTTTCTAAATATTGTGTTTCTAAATATATAGTTTCTAAATATATAGTATACTTAAGTAAAATTTTTCAATAATGAAAGTTAATTTTAGAGTTAAGATGTTTTGTACGAAATGATAAGACTATGCTTTTTCTATTTAAAGTAAAAAAAATTTGTATTTTTCAAGTAATAAGAATCTTAGAGTTTCATCTAAGAAGAAAAGAGTGAGACTTTATGAAAACTCTTCAGAGCTAATATGAATTTATAAATTGAAGGAATGTGAAAAGTTTTTAACTTTAAGAAGAGGATAGCAAAGTTCAAAACCATTAAAGGTTATCTAGATATAGTAATCCTCCCTTGAAAAAGAAAAATAAAATAAATCATTGAAAATGATTCGAAAAGAAAAGAAAAATAAAAGCTAAAAGCAAAAGAAATGAAAAGAAAAAGAAAAATAAAAGAAAAGAAATTTATGTGAGGAGAAGCTTGAGAAGATGCCTAATAAAAAATTAGCTTCACTTGAATCAACTTGAGTAAGAAGGTTTTATTAAATTTTCTAAAGTTGTATTTGAGTATTAGCATCCTTACTAATAAAGATCTCATAAAGTTTTTTTTCATATGAATATTCTAAGTAACATTAATATGACAAATTGCCATTCTTTTTGAAATGAATAGAGAAATGAATAGAGAAACAGAATAGAGAAACAGAAATCTTAGACTTGACAACTAAGTATTCTTACACTTTTAGTTTTGACTTAAGTTTTAAAAATTTTTCTTAAGTTGTTCTATTATATTTAGTAGACCGAATTTAGAAATTTAGAAGTTAAACTTTGTACCATAAGTCATACTTTTTATGTATTAAAAGTGTTACTTGAAGACAAGTAACATTTAACTTTGGGAGATTTTGATACGCCTAAAAATTACCTACTTTTTCATATTTGTTTTATGCAATTTTAATGATTTTTAAAGATATAAAACTTTAAAGGAACTTATTTTGTATACTTTTGGTTTCAGGTATAGGAAATGAAATTTTGGAGAAAAAGAAGTAAAAACGGTGTAATTTGGAGCAAAAACGAGCAAGAAAGAAAATTCTGTCCTTACACATTTCAATATGTCTTTCTATGCTTAATCTACTTCAAACTTATAACACATGTTTGAATGAAATTACACTTTAAAAAAAGGTTATTTTCATGCTTATTTTGTAGGTCTATCTGTTAGGAACACAACACAACTGAAACGGAGTGAAATTGAGATAAAACATAGACAAACGGTGGTACTACTGCAGACAGGCACCGAAGGCGCCCAAAACTGACCCCGACGACACTCCAATCCTGAGAAAGACAAAAATATGGTGTCGACAGTGCCAAAATGGCGGCCAAGATAGGTTGGACATGATTTTTGGGAGTTAACACCAGAATTCAATGTATTTGGGGGATTTTTGGAAGGTTGCTCAAGGCATCTCTTTGGAAATTTGTACCTACACTATAATTGAGTGATTTTATGTCAGAAAAATTGGTGTGTGTGTGTGTGTGGAAAAATGTGGATAATGTTTATAGATCTTAGAATAGGAGTTGAAATGTAGATTTCTACCCTTTTGGAGGGATTGAAGAGGAGATTTTGAGAGAATCTCTAAGGAGATGTACTAGCATTACATGGATCAGCGGGAGACTTTATGGGAGAGATTTTTACCATTCTTTCAACGGGAAAAAGCTAAGTATTTTGTTCTTCATTATCTTATGATTTTGTAAACACTTATCTAGTAGATTTTCTTTGATGAAAATAAGTTTTCAATTGTGTTTTCTTTGTGCTTCGTGATGTATCTTTCTTACTCTTCCTTTTTATTAGGAAATAGTGGAATGAGAAGATTATGCCACTATTTTTTATTTACTATTCTTTTGTAATGAGTAGGATTCATATTTAGTACATTGACAATGACTTTATATAAGCTTAAAAATACAAGTATTTAATACTGCTGCTAAATTATTTAATTCCTCAGCAACGACACCAAAAACTTAACAACGGTTATATATTCGATAAAGATGTATATATAAAATATTCAATAATGGTAAAGTCACACTTATCAATGCAATTATACGTATCGCTCAAGTAATATAGGGCTCTAATGGAGTCCTAGATATCGATTGCACAGGGAGTAAAATTATAACTACGAACTAAGATTTTATAAAATCAATACTTAATCACAACAATATAATTCAAATTGCTTATCTGTCACTAATAGGCAATTGAAATAAATATGTAATTTTAATAACTCTTAAATAACTAATTATACTAATAAAGTTTTTAATGTGATACTCAATATATAAGAAAGCATCATTCTCCTTGTCAAAAAATTATAGTGAATGAATAAAGTGAATCATTTCAAATTATATTGTGCCAAATAGAAGCATACCTATTCCTTACCTTTTAGTTTAGGCATAAAGAACATTGACTAATCCTGTGCTTGTTTACTGAATCTGCGGCTAGACTGCTCACTTCGGAGCTTCATGTTCCCCTTGCCTGAGGGCTAACATCTACAGTTCAACACCCAAATGATAGGACCGAATTATGGATTTTAGTCTATCACTCTAAAATCACCATTTCAAAAATCAACCAATTCAAATCACCATTTCAAAAATCTCAAGACAAGGAGAATGACAGAGAAAACTACTCAGAACCCATGGGGAAGACACAAAAAAAATTGGGAATTCATATAAAAAGAAAAAATTGGGAATTCATATATAAAAGCAAAGTCATACAAACTACAACCAGTAAATAACACTTATCTCTAATTCCTCCCCAAGCAAACTCCTCGACGTTTCTCCGAATTTCTTCCTCTCTTTAGAGCACACAGAATTCTTCTTCGAAGCGACAAGGAGGAAGAAATCTCTCACTTTCCCTCCACTCTTACAATCTCTCAAAGAATTCCTCACAATCTAACCCTCAAATAAACTCTCTACACTCTCCACACTCTCCACACTCTCCCCCTTTCTCTAATTTTTTGCCAATATCTTCTTTTAAAGATGTAGAAGAGTTTTCCCAAGAGTTGCCTAAGCATCCCTCCAAAAATTGTCCACATTCAATGCACTTTTTGACATAACCCCCGATCTTGCCATCGGCGGCCTCGAGGGCGCCTTCGGTGAGCCTTCTAAATTAATTAATCTGGAGTCTCGAGAAATTCTTGTCGTCGGCGTCGTTGGGCTCACTGCCAGCGCCCTAGTTCAAATCTTCACATTTTGGTTCTTTTCACTCCAAATTTGCTCCTTTTTGCATCTTTTTGCTCCAATTACCCTAATTCACCTTTCTTTAAAGTGAAATATCATCAAAAATAGTGTAAAATAGGTATGAAAAT
The DNA here is from genome assembly GCF_001263595.1 of Phalaenopsis equestris. Taxonomy (NCBI): domain Eukaryota; kingdom Viridiplantae; phylum Streptophyta; class Magnoliopsida; order Asparagales; family Orchidaceae; genus Phalaenopsis; species Phalaenopsis equestris. Next base: position 106,301 of record NW_018239013.1, on the reverse strand, counting down.
CTCAACATATTTTCCTTTGGTCAAAATCCCCCAAACTTAATTATTACTTGTCCTCAAGTAATTTTAGTACTATATAAAAGTTATGATCTATTATAGTAAAGTTTTAATTCAGAAATACTATAAGTTTTATTTAACTAAATACCATAGTGGGATTTTCAGAAAAAATTCAAGTAATTGAATAAACTCTGTAGCCACATGATTATTTAGTCATCAAGTTTTAAGAGTTCTAGTCTTTTATTTATTTCAAGAATGACTATATGTTGCAATTTTAAGTCACTTAAAATATTCAAGAGATAGGAACTTCATGAGAACTCTACTAGAAAAAAACTTATTCTATAAATACAAGTTCAGGAATGTATTTAAGTTTTCCCTTTAGGTAGGTCCAATGAAGCCAATTTTTGATTAGGCATATCCTCAAGCTTCTCCTCAC
>NW_018239013.1:105334-105750 GCF_001263595.1 Phalaenopsis equestris | reverse complement strand
GGATAGCCTTTAATGATTTTGAACATCGCCTTTCTTTTCCTAAATTAGAAACTCAAAGCATTCTTTTACCTTATAAATATTTCATAGCTTTTACATCATTGAGCCCCAATCTTTTCTTCTCAAATGAATTTTCAGATTCTTAACACTTCAAAATATAGTTTCCTTTACTTTGAATAGTTAACTATAGTCTTATTCTCTTATACTAAATATCTTAATCAACAAAATTAATTTTCATTACAAAAATATTCCTTGAAATCTACCATATTATTTAAATATCAACAAAATATAGTTACCTGAATTAAATTCACTACATTAAATCAGATTAATAATTTTTTAAAATATTTAAATTGAGAACATCTAATAGTAAATCTTCCCCCCCCCCCTAAACTTAAATTTTTAAACTTAAAAACTAAAAG
>NW_018239013.1:101187-105266 GCF_001263595.1 Phalaenopsis equestris | reverse complement strand
CCTTCTCAAAATTTCTACTTCACCTGGTCTGTAACATCAGGAGCTTTCTATACATATAAATTGTCAGAGAATTTGCTGGGTAATGAAATTTTGAAATAAGTACAAAACTAAACATTATATAAACACAATATTTCACTAACACATCCACAATACTAACAAAACAATTACAATTAAAATATAAAAATGAAAATCACATCACATTACAATTTAACAAATTTCAACTACCACACCAACAATTATAATAATAATTAAAATTATCCAATTATAACATAACAATGAAAATGAAAGTACAAACATACACAAACATCCATTTTTATTATAAAAATTACAAAAATAAAAGTAAAAGTACAAGTACATCAATTACTATCATATGTCTACTATCATAGTACATCAATTACTATCAAATGTCAAAATCCCAAACTATGTCTTGGTTTCCTTGGTCAGCAGGTGGATTGGGCTAGAGTATCTCTTATCTGGGGCATTCAAGAAAAGTAACATCAGGCTCACCTCTATAGTGTCGGGCCTGAGCTTTGTAGTAAGTTATCTCAAAATCAGAATGCCTCTGAAGGTACCCACTATCATAATAATGTCTATGTTCTAAACCTCCAATCCTTTCATTTGTTAACATTTATTAAATCTATACTCTTTCGCTGCAAGGTCAACTCATTCATTAAATCAGTCAGAGTAGGGGAACTAGAGAACTAGAATAAGGAAGGTCATAACTAGTAGAGGGGATATCTCTACTAGTAGAAGGTTATTGACTTCTACTCCCAGTTCTCCATTTTTGTGGGATACCAGATCTCCACTTTTCATGGGATTCATATGTCTTCAAATTAGCTTTACCAATGGGTTTCATAGGGTAAACCCATTGGTCATCATCTCCAACTTCAACTCCAGAAAGTTGACAAAGTGCATAAATGAGGCCAGGATGTCCCAGGCCTCCACTTGTTTCACTCTTTGTCGTGGTCAATATATTCTTAAAAATAATTCTCCCTACATTTATAGTTCGATTATTCTGAATACATAAATTTAGAATAGCTCTATCTCTTGTTATCTCACTATGGTGATAGGTAGGTAACAGAGTAAAGAAATTAAAATTGTGTCATGCTTTAGATGTGGCATTCAACGTGGAAGCAGAAAAATTTACCCGTTCTCGTTGCTTTATCTTCCATGTCACTTTCCCATCAGTGAGAAAGTTGATGACATCATTCAGCGAACCTTCCATTGTACTGAAGGTTTCATATTGGCAGCTATAGGAGTCTGGGACTTCATAAAAGGAGTTAATGCGGGCGGCACTAAATTCAACAAAAAATCCCTGCACTTGAACGATGCCATCCTTTAAATAGAACATGTCGGCATATAACTCTTTTACAATATTAGCAACAACCTTATTGGTGGTGTAACAGAAGCTTTCCCACCTCCACTCGATAATAACTCGTTAAATTTCTCCTCTTGGACACTCAAAAACTCGATCTTGTATACATTTCTTTTCGTCAAACACTGAAGTAAACCTCTATTGAGCCTTCGCATTGACGAAGCGAGACTCGTCAAACTCAAGTAGCCTCTTTTGTCGTGGAGTCATTTCAATCTAATCAAAATTATAGAAAAATTCCAAAATATACTTCAAATATGCACATAATGGCTTCTAAGAGTGATTTTAAGAGTTCAAAAATAAATTCCATGAATTTCTTCCCAATATTTTCTTTACATTCTCAAATTATTGGATCTTCTCAATGTGGAAGAAATTCATGGTGAAAATCAAATATTTTTAGTTTGGAGTGAAGCTCTTACCAAGAGATGATCAAATCCGGTGTCTAAATGCCTTGAAATCACCCCCAAATCCAAGATCTCTCAAGCCTTAAGTCAAAATTTTCATTTTCTAGAGGAAGGGGATGATGAATAGTGGTGGTTGACTGGTCAAAATCGTGGTTAAAGGTGTTTTTTTGGGATCTCACCGTTGACGGGGTCTTCGACGCCGTCAGTGAGCTCCATAGAATTAATATCCTAAGTCTCAAGAAAAGTTTGCCATCGGCGGCATCGAGGGCGCTGTCGGGGGGCTCTATTGAATTAGTTCAATTTCTTGATTTTTGCAATTTTGATCAATTTCAAGCCTCAACGACATCCGTTCAATCATTATAGACATAATTTTAAGTGATTAAATGATGTACTTATCACAAATAAATTTTAACAACACAAAACATCACAATTATATATAAATTCCAAGGGTTACGATGTATGTTACACAACACACCTAAGTTCGATATTTTCTCAACCTTAATACATCAATTCAGCGTCGCAATCCAAGGAACAACACTCAAAATGCTGAAAACAAACATCCTATGCTCAGTCTTAACTATACAGAGATCTAAAAGTAAACTTTAAAAGCAAAGCAAACATAAAGTTCAAACCAAATTACAAACATAGACGGACAGGTAGTAATGTAAATCTACTATTCTTTAGATTCAGTGCTAGTTTCTACTCTGAGATCACCCATTGATTGCACATGAACGAAGAGTCGATAGAAGGGTCGGTGCGAAAATTCATTAGTAGAGTCCTCTTCTATCAATTTCATCCTTCTCATCAATCGTATCAAACTTCCTTCGATATGTCCAAAGTGAGTAAATTCTTCTTTCATCATCCAGTCTAGATGATCGAAGAAATTAGAGATATTATTAATTGCATTCATAAAATTTTGTACCTCCTCCAATTTATTGATTCTGCGCGGGATCACTAGTGTCTTGTCTGGAACTAAAGGTTGAATAAGTAGTAAATTCTAAGAAAATTGATCCACCATAATAGTCTAATCATTTTCATCTTCATTGGTTGGAAATCTCTCAATTGGGTCCAAAGGCTTCCAAGGTAGAAGTACCTTTTCACAATTTTCATAAGATACTTGGAACTGACTGCAAAGTAAGAAAATTATGAAATGGTGTTCAAGCCCATAAGTTGATCCATGAACGATCAGGCCCAAAACAGGCTTCAAAATTATATATCCAATATCGATCGGCAGTCCCATTTGGATGCAGTAATTCAAACTAGCACTTTCTTTAGAAACTTTACTGATCCTCATCGTCGGTAACAATTTTGCAGAAATGAAGAAATGTCAGTGTTTAGAAATGAGATTTAGAAGTGTCGCAAAAAAACTAACATTTACATTTTGTCTCATTTTCATAAATTTTCTGTTTAGTTACTCGTCATTTCGTAAATTTCATTCATCAGGTTTCTTGTCGGGACAAAGTTGGAATAATGGCAGACAGGAACATATCATATATAACTCATTGATCCATGCAGAAGTAAAAGTTATCCATCTATCTCGCACATAGATGACTCCCTGGTTGATTCCATGCAAATTAACATAAAGTTCCTTCACCACAGGAACAACTACAACGGCTGTAGTGTAGCACAACACTTCCCATCTTCATCGCAAAATCATCTCTTCAATTTCCGTCGATGGATTATTCAATCCTCGATTTACTAATCTTTATCCCTTGATTAATCTATTCTTCACTATTCTCCACCAGTACCTTGTTGAAGATTCGCTGCACTTCCGCACTGATGAACTTTCTCCGGTTGAACACTCACATTCTATGGTTTTCAGGAGAATTAGACGCCATAGGGATGGATTTGGTGGTGTTTCACTTCATTTTTGGGGAAATATGAACTTAGGGATCGAATTTGGAAGTTTAAAAGGAGTAACTCCCACCTAACACCACAAAAAACCGTCCATTAAAACCCCAAAAACTGCCATCCTGCCGATCTCTCCGTCGGCGGCGTCGATGGCCCCGTCGGCAGCCAAGGCAAAAATTACACAATTTCGTTATGGTCCAAATGCGTTCCAATTTTTCTCTATGGATCCAATTTTTATGATGATTCAAAGGTAAATAATAGTAGTAGAGTTCAATACTACCACAAACTAATGATAATTTCAAATAAAACTACTATAATCGCAATAAAAATAAAGATAAATATGGGTTGCCTCCCATAAAGCACTTAGTTTAACGTCGTCAGCCCGACCTATTCAAGTATTATTCAGGTTGACTGATCATTAAAACCTCTTTAAAATTTGGTCATTTACCCTC
>NW_018239013.1:99499-101017 GCF_001263595.1 Phalaenopsis equestris | reverse complement strand
AGCCTTGTATTGTAAAGCAAAACTTCTTGTCATGGTTCAAAGTTCTTCTGGTTAATCTTCTGATCAAGCCATAACTTTAGTTTCTCCTTTTAAATTATGTTGTTATTAATTCTATCGTTATCATAAGCTTCATTTCTTAATTCTTCCAATTCATTCAATTGTAACAATCTCTTCTCACCAGCATCTTTCAAATTATAAATCAAATTATAATAATTCTTTAATTGCCCAATATGTTTTATGCTCCAATTCTACTGGTAAGTGACAAGTCTTTCCAAAAGTCAGTCTGTAAGGAGTCATTCCAATATGAGTTTTATAAGCAGTACTGTAAGCCAATAATGCGGTATCCAGTCTAGTGCACCAATCTACTCTACTAGGGTTTACAGACTTTTCAAGTATTTGTTTAATATCTCTATTAGAAACTTCAACTAACCCACTGGTTTGAGGGTGATAAGAAGTAGAGATTCTATGAATAATATTAAACTTTCTGCCAATATCTGAATGTATTTATTCCTAAAATGGGAACCTTCGTCAGTGATAATCATTCTCGTCATTCTGTATCTAGTGAAAATACTTTTCATTAAAAATCTTGAAACACTTTTTGAATCACAACGAGGTAAAGCTTGTGCTTCAATCTACTCTGAAACGTAGTCTACTGTAATTAATATGTATAAGTTCTCAAATGAAGGAATAAATGGTCTCATGAAATCTAATCCCCAAACATCAATTATCTCAACTCCTTACATGAAATTCAGAGGCATTTCATCTCTTTTAGATATATTGCCTACTCATTGACATCGATCACAAGTTTTTATGTATCTATAAACATCTCTAAGGCTAGTAGGCTAATAAAATCCAACTTGTAAAATTTTATAAGCAGTTTTATCAATCCCAAAATGTCCTCCAAATTCAGAATCATGACATTTTTGAATGATTAGATTAGTTTCTTCATAAGGTACACATCTTCGCATAATAAGATCCTTACATTGTTTATTTAAATAAGGCCATCCCAAAAAGATGCTTTCGCATCATGAATGAATTTTTTTGTTGTTACAATGTCAGCATAGGTGGAAAAATATCACTTACAATAAAATCAACAATATTAGCATACTATGGTACTTTCCACTCATTAATATTATAAAGTTGTTTATCAGGGAAACTGTCTGTAATTTCGTTGTCAGTGTCTGATAATTCATGATTTTCTATTCTCGACAAATGACCAGCAATTTGATTATCAGTTCCCTTTTTATCAATCGCCACAAGATCAAATTCTTGCATCAAAAGTATCCATCTAATTAACCTTGGTTTGACATCCTTCTTTTGCATCAGATATTTAATAGAAGAGTGAACAACCTGCACAACACATTTAGTCCCAATTAAATAAGATTTAAATTTGTCTAAAGCATACACAATGGTCAGTAACTCTTTTTCCGTAACAGTATAGTTAATTTGAGCGTCGTTAAGAGTTTTACTAGCAAAGTATATAACTTTAAAAATCTTTTCATATCTTTGTCCAAGGAC
>NW_018239013.1:97638-99395 GCF_001263595.1 Phalaenopsis equestris | reverse complement strand
AACCATAAATTGACATTTCTCCCAATTTAGAACTAAATTAGTTCTTTCGCATAACTCCAAAACTTTTTAAAGATAATTTAAGCATGCGTCAAATGATGTTCCAAATACAGAGAAGTAATCCATAAATACTTCCAATCCTTCATCAATTAACTTACTAAATATAGACATCATACATCTCTGGAATGTTGCAAGTGCATTACATAATCTGAAAGGCATTCTTAAAAAAGGAAAAGTTCTAAAAGGACTACTAAATATTGTCTTTCTTGATCCTCAAGAGTGATAAGAATTTGATGGTAACCAGTATTTCCATCTAAAAAATAAAAATATTTGTGCCTAGCAAGTCTATCTACTATTTGGTCTAAAAATGGTAAAGGGAAGTGACTTTTCCAAGTGGCGGTGTTTAATTTTCTATAATCAATGCAAATACTTCGCCCAGTAACTTGTCTGATAAGTATTAATTCATTATTCTTTTTTTTTTCAACTGTCACTCCTCCTTTATTAGGAACACAATGAATTGGACTTATCCAAGCACTGTCTGAAATAGGATATATAATTCCAGTATCTAACCATTTCAAAATTTCCTTCTTAACTACTTATTTCATCTTTGGATTTAATCTCCTTTGTGGATCAACTCTTGGTTTATATTGTTCATCTAGTATAATTCTGTGCACATAGATCAAAGGACTGATTCCCTTAATATCAGCTAAGGTCCAACCAAAAGCTTTCTTATATCTTTTTAATGTATCCAACAGTCTTTGCTCTCGCAAATCATTTAATTCTGAAGATAAAATAACAAGTAGTGTAGATGAGTCTCCCAGAAACACGTACTTCAAGTGGTTAGGCAATATTTTCAACTCAAGTTCATGTGGTTTTATAATTGATGGAACTAGATTCTTATCAGCATTTTCTGTAATATCCAACATCTCAAATCTTCCATGAACATAATCTAATTCGTAATTTTCTGTTTTTTCTAAAATAACTTCATCACTATCTTCAAATTGTTCTATTTCTTCAAAATGTTCTTTAAAATGCTTGTACAATAGATGTTCACTAATTTTCATGCGAAAACATTCATTATCTCTTTTAACAGCAGGGTATTTCATCGATTTTACAATGTTAAAAGTCACTTCTTGATCGTTAACTCCCATAGTCAATTCTCCTTTTTGAAAATCTATCATAGCTTTTCTAGTAGCTAAAAATGGTCTCCCTAAAATAATAGGTATTTCTTTATCTTCCTTCATATCAAAAACAATGAAATCCACAAGAAAGATAAATTTATCAACTTTTACTAACACATCTTCTATAACTCCTCTAGGATAAGTAAATGAACGATCCGCTAACTGGAGAGTTACAAAAGTAGGTGAGACTTCTCCTAATCCTAATCTTTTGAAAATTGATAGAGGCATAAGATTAATGCTGGCTCCCAAATCACATAAAGCTCTTTCATAAAATTTTTCACCGATAGCACATGGTATAGTGAAATATCCTGGATCTTTTAATTTTTCAGGAAGCTTTTTCTGAATAATTACACTACACTCTTCGCTAAGTGCAACAGTTTCATTATCAGTGAACTTCACATAATTGGGCATTTTCTCTAAAGCTTCTACGAAGGGAATATTTACTGTTAATTTCTTAAGAATTTCTAAAAACTTGAAAAAAAATTTTATTCTATTTGTGTTCCTTAAATCTTTTAGGAAACGGTGGTGGAGGTTTCTCCACAGTAATTTTCATTGGTGTAAGGTAAGTGTCTAAATCTG
>NW_018239013.1:56650-97603 GCF_001263595.1 Phalaenopsis equestris | reverse complement strand
TCTCTGAGTATTCATGATCTTTTTCTTTTTCCGTATCCACTTTCTCTTTTTCAATTTTTGTTTCTTTCTGTACTTTTTCCACTTCGTAATTTCCACTTCGTAATTGTATCGCTTTTATATTTTCTTTTCCTTGATCTTTAGGATTTGGTTCCACAGTACTAGGATATATTCTGAATGTTTCGTTACTCAGTGCAGTAGAGATATGCCCTAATTGATTTTCAATATCCTTAGTTGTAGTTCCTTGATTTTGTAACTGATTTCAATGAATTTGTAATTGATTCCCTTGATTCTGAAATTATTGACCCATTTTTAATATCATCTCTTCCATAGACAACTTCTTTTCCTTAATTTGAGTGTTATTGTTAAATCCTGGAGGATAAGAAGGTCTATAATTAATATTTCCTTGATTTGATGAATTTCCTAATGGGTTCACTAGGTTGTTTGCCCATTGTTGATTTGTAGTAGAATTGTTATTCCAATTAAAATTTTGATGATTCTTCCAACTTGTGTTATAATAGTTCGAATAAGGATTGTTGGGTCTATCAATAGCATTTAAAGTCTCATACGAAGGTTGAACATCCACAAATTGCCCAGATGAACTCTCTTCCATCATAGTAGGTGTTGGAGAATAATTCATTCCTTAATGATCTAATTTCTTTGATATTGCAGCAATCTGTGAAGCTAACATAGATATTGCATCAGAATCATAGATACTAGCTATTTTTTTAGGATTTACCCTTTCAAAGGGCCATTAAAAATTGTTGGTAGTCATCTCTTCTATTAATGAGTAAACCTCATCTAAAGGTTTTGACATTAAAGAAGCACCAGCTGCAGCATCTATAATAGATCTAAGTGATCCCACTAATCCATTATAAGAGTTTGAATTATCAACCAATATGGTAACGAATGATAACAGAACTATCTAAGAAGATCTTTAAATCACTCCCAAGCTTCATATATCGACTCTCCATCAATCTGACAAAATGATGTTATGTCATTTTCCAGTTTTGGATGGAGGGAAATATTTGGATAGAAATTTCTGTGAAAGTTCTTCCCAAGTTCTAATAGATCCATGTATTCTGTTGCTAACGAATTTAACCACATCTTAGTCTTTTCCCTAAGTGAAAAAGGAAAAAGTCTAAGTCTAACAATATCATTTGAAACTCTGTCATATTTAAAGGTAGCACAGATTTTTATGAAACTAGCGAGGTGTAAATTAGGATCTTCATTTGGTGTACCTCTAAATTGATTGTTTTATACTATTTGGATAATAGCACGTTTAAGCTCAAATGAATTAGCAGCTACAACAGTATTTTGGATATATAAGTGAATTTCATCTGCTAGAGGATTTGCAAAATCTCGTAGCTGTCTAGGTTGGTGTTCATTTTCTATTCCTTGATTGTTCACGTTGTTTTTGTTCACGTTGTTTTTTTGTTCACGTTGTTTTTCATTGTATCAGAATTTCTAAATTCTCTTCTCAGTCTTCTAATTTTCTAACTGTGCGTTCTAATTTCAAATCATAGGATTTACGCATACAATTTGAAATCAGTACATAGAAAAAAGTTAACTAAATATGAAAATAAGTTACAATTCCATTAAAAATTTTCTAATAGTCATAATTTGTCCATTACTCTAATTATTATTTTTGTTTACTCCCCGGCAATGGCGCCGAAAACTTGACAGTGACTTTATATATGCTTAAAAATAAAAATATTTAATATTATTGTTAAAAGATTTAATTCTTCAGCAACGACACCAAAAACTTAAAAACGGTTAGAGATTCGATAAAGATGTATATATAAAATATTCAATAATGGTAAAGTCACACTTATCAACGCAAGTATGCATATCGCTCAAGTAATATAAGTCTCTAATGGAGTCTTAGATATTGATCCCACAAGGAGTAATATTAGAACTATGAAATAAGATTTTAGAAAATCAATAATTAATCACAACAATATAATTCAAATTGCTTATCTGTCACTAATATGCAATTGAAATAAATATGTAATTTTAATAACTCTTAAATAACTAATTAAACTAATAAAGTTTTTAATGTTATATTCAATATATAAGAAAGCATCCTTCTCCTTGTCAAAAAATTATAGTGAATGAATAAAGTGAATCAGTTCAAATTGTATTGTGCCAAATAGGAGCATACATATTGTTTACCCTTTGGTCTAGACATAAAGAACATTTACTAATCCAATGCTTGTCTACTGAATCTGCGGCTAGGCTGGGAGGATGTCTTCTCTCACTTCAGAGCTCCCACGTTCCCCTCGTCTGAGGGCTAACATCTACACTTCAACACCCAAACGATAGAACCAAATTGGGTATTTTAGTCTGTCATTCTAAAATCTCCAATTCTACACCCAATAGTTTTATTTTCCTATTTATTTGCAGTCAATTTCTAAGGGCTTTGACCTCCATGAATTTTGGATTTAATCTTCACTTTAAATTGTAAAACTCAACATATTTTAACAAATCAATTTGTCAGATTGAAAGTAAATTAAGATATAAGTGAAAAGATCGTCACAACTTCTTTAACATCTTCATGGATCAACCAATTCAAATCACAATTTCACAAATCTCAAGACAATTTCACAAATCTCAAGAACACAATTTCACAAATCTCAAGAAAATGAGAAAGACATAGAAAACTACTTAGAACTCATGGGGAAGATACAATAAATCTCAGAATTCATATATAAAAGTAAATTCATACAAACTACAACAAGTAAATAACACTTATCTCTAATTCCTCCCCAAGCAAACTCCTCGAAGTTTCTTTGAATCTCTTCCTCTCTTTACAGCACACCGAATTCTTCTTCAAAGTGGCAAAGATGAATAAATCTCTCACTTCCCCTCCACTCTTACAAACTCTCAAAGAATTCCTTACAATCTAACCCTCAAATAAACTCTCTACACTCTTCACACTCTCCCCTTTTTCTCGAATTTTTGGCCAAAATCTTATTTTAAAGATGTAGAAGAGTTTTCCTAAGAGTTGCCTAAGCATCCCTCCAAAAATCGTCCATATTAAATGCACTTTTGGACATAACCACTGATCTCGCAGTCGACAGCCTCGAGGGCTCCGTTGGCGAGCCTTCTAAATTATTTAATCTGGAGTCTCAGGAAATTCTCGCCGTCGGCGCCATTGGACTCGTCGTTGGTGCCGTTGGGCTTGCCATCGGCGCCCTACTTCAAATCTTCACATTTTGGTCCCTTCACATTTTGGTCCTTTTCTTTTTGCATCTTTTTACTCCAATGACCCTAGTTCATCTTGCTTCTTTTTGCATCTTTTTATTGCTTCTTTTTGCATCTTTTTACTCCAATGACCCTAGTTCATCATTCCTGCAGCAAAACATCAAAAATACCTTTGTTTAAAGTGCAATATCTTCCAAAATAGTGTAAAATAGGTATGAAAATCTCAACATATTTCCCTTTGGTCATATATTAGGATGCATGCTAGAAGAATTTTTTATTTTAAATGTTATGGTTTTTACTTGCACTTCCTTTACATTACAGTAAGGGCCCGTTGTAGTGATAAAATTTATTGTAGTTGCACTAGGACTCGAGAGGTTGGTCTAATTCTTAAAAAGGTGGAACCACATTCAAATTCCATGGATGGTGAAGTTCATGGGGGTTGAGTGCAAATAAATAAAGAAATATATATATTACTAGGCGAAGAATTGTAGATTCTAGGATGATAGACTAAAATCCCCAATTTAAGCTTAGTGCTTAAGAACCAAAGCAAGAGTTAGCCTTCAGGGGAAGGAAAGTGAGAGCTCTGGTGTGAGAGCCAGTATCTTCCAAACCTAACTATGGATTTGGAGACTAAACCTAAGATTAGCCAATGATTCTCTATAACACTTGACTGAGGGTAGAGAATTAAAATTGATCCTATTCTGCACATACAATGTTTAATGTATCTCATTTCTTTAAGTTATCCAGTTCACTGCATAAGAATAACAATTTTTAACATCTCAAAATTCTCCAAACCAATTCATCCCAAACCAATTCATCCCCATCCCAAAAGGGTTATCTTTAGAATTAACATTTACATTTAGGAATAGTTACTATCCTTACATTTAACATTCACATTTCGGAGTACTTGTTAGATAAAACACCATTTTAATTAATATTCCAAACTAAGGACTAATAGTAGTAGATTAAAATTTGACTAAGGACCTCTTCGCTCGCTTCCTTGTGAGATCGATATTTGGGGCTTAATAAGAAAGTCCTATATTACTTGAAGCAATGCGTACACTTCCGTAGAACCCATAGTGTGTGAACTAATTTAAATATTTTATATAACATTTAAATTTTGCACATTAAATACTAAATATAAATTGGGTCAAGTTTTTGTCATATTTTTGAAAGCTAAATTATTGCGTAACTTTGGGTTGGGCCAGGTTTTTGATGCGGTCTTAGGAGAATTAAATTGACATAAAACATTCTAAAAAGCAACACACACTAGGGGTGCATCAAGGCCTTTCAAGAAATCTTCAAAGTGGTCCAGGGTCATGCATCGAGCATTTTAAAATCTATTGGACATTTTGAAGGGCTAATTGGAATTGTCATATTTTTATTCTAAAATCATCTAATAGGGTCTTCTGAGATTCAATAAAGTTAAAACTTGGGTTTGGTAGCTAAACCCTACAAAATTATATACATGCTTTGCAAGTATTAACTTTTAGGTGGAGGGACGAGTAGAATCAACAGGTACGCTTTTAAATTCTTGCATTTACCTTTCCGTACTTCTTCTCTCAAACTTGCATGTTAAACAACGATGCCACCCTGCATAAAAACCAAAACTGCTAGGATAGTCGTAAAACCAAAACCAAAACTAAAAATCAATCAAGATAAAATTTACCGCTGCAATATTAAAAATATAAGACAACTCAAAATTTAATCACAAACATCACAAAATAAAAGTGGAATCTAAATTAAAACATCTCTATTGAATTATCAAGAATCCCTCAGAGGAGGTAACCTATGGTTGCTAATGAGATTTCCCACGGTCTCAATGAAAGTATTGAACTCATTAATTTGAGTTTAGTAAATTCATTTGGACTAAGTGAATCCAAAAGAAAATAGTGGTGCAGAATAAGGGAACTGTAGGATCCTAACCGGTGTCACTGTAATTAACTTTGATATGCCCCATAATACTTAAATAACCATGACCCTTAGAGACATCTAATTTGACATCATACCTTGACACATTAAAAAACTTAAACTTGCTACAACAAGGAGCTTAAAGCTAGCATTGTGGGAAACACGACCATCTTAAACAGCAAAACATGTCTACATCAGCTAAACCATTCTCTCTTTAGAATTAAAAAAACTAAGCCATAGGATTTTGAGGTTGTCTTCCTAGTGCGACATAAATCATCAATCTTATCTTTATGCCTTTGTATAGATTTTCTATGCAATTTAAGCTCTAACTAATTTTAAGATTTTAAGGTTGTCAATCGTTACAACCTGAACACTCACATCTTCCAGGCTATTTGTGTGATTGTTTCACGCGAGTGTATGCCCTAATTAATAAAACTGATAAGATGAAACATTTAAATATTTCTCTCCAAAACTGAAGCCAAACCATAGAGTAGCTTGGGAAGTCACTGAGGTTCTCCTCTAGGCCTGTGACATTCCCTAGTTCTTTCTCCTTTGGATTCTACAATAAATGTTCCAAATTTGAGTCATTCCCCTTTCACACCTCTTTATTTGATCTTGTTGAAAAGTCTTATCCTTTTTACCTTTTTGAAGATATTATTTCCAGATTTTTCTCGAAAGTTTTCTTATGTGACTTCAGTTATCTATGATGTAATTAACTATAGGGGCTTGCCCTTATATGAAGCTTCTCCGAACCCAGCTTAATATAAAACCTATTTAATTCTTTGTATCAAATAGGGGAACTTGTCGGCTTATAAATAAAATGGTTTTTGCAGACCAAACGGATGTCATATATTTCTTATTATATTTGATCGAGTCTCACCCTCAAGTCTTGTGTTTATCTTTTGGGATAGATACATGGCTTGAAGTGTAATGCTCTTTAATTTGAACTATGAAAGATATTGGATCCGTTTGATTTCATATTTTTCTAAACTTATATATATATATATATATATATTAAATGCCTTTCTAAAGCGGGCGAAGAAATTTCGATTCTGGGAGCCGACAACAACCAATGGGTAGCCCCTTAACTAAAATTGTACGGACACATCCCTTCAAAATTCGAACTCGTTTAGTAAATTTTCTAGAAAGGAACTGTAGCACCTAGACGCCCAACAATCATACCTAGGAGCTTGCCAAGTTCTGCATCTGGCGGCTACATGCCAATTCAGCTGGGTTGGTACTTCTCTTCTATTTAACCCATTTTTGCTCCTTTTTTAATGTATTTTTGCTCCTTTTTTACTTTTAAACTCTTTTTCTTTGACCTGCAACAAAAAATATAAAAATACCTTTCATTAATGCATAATATACTTAAAAATTGAGCATAAAATGTGCATAAAAATTAAATATATTTAAGGTGGATCAATATGCAAGTTGGCAACTCCAATTTCTACAATAAACCTAGAAAACTAAGAATGTGTGGAGTGCTCCTTTTGCTGCCACCTCAAAAAGAGTAACTTGCATGCATTTCACATAAGCCTTTTGCCACTTTAAGGAAGGGACCAAAGGAAAAAGTAAGAAATTTGGTATTATTGGAAAAAAAGGATCTATTGAAAAGAGGGAGCTATGTTTTTCTTCGAGAGGCAAAATTTTTGGAGCCATGATTTATTGGGAGAAGCATAATGAGCTTGACTTGGAGTTCTTAAAGAAGTCATTGGGGATTCATTTGAGAGAAAAATTTCTCTCCATCATACTTCATCCACTTCCATTTTAGATTTCCTTGATGTGAGAGCTTGAGAAGAAGTTTCTTGGAAATTTCTTGGAGAGAGATGATATCAACTTCATAGTCATGGGTGGAGCAAGGAAAAGTAAAGAGAATGTGCCTCAAACTTTCACGAAGGAGAAATCCCTTAAAAACTACAAATTTTCTTTTTTCTTAGTATCCCTTTTTAGGTTTGTGTTAGATGTATAAGGTTTAGGCTGATGTTAGAGGAACCGTTAGGCTAAGAAGCTTTTCTTTGTGATCCCCGACGATCCTTAAGCATTTTATCTAAAAATCCATAATTCCTTAACCTATTTCAAAAATGAGATTATACTAATCTTTTCATTCTTCTTGGAGACCTTAATTTGATGGATAATTGAAGCCATAAAAGTAGAGAGTGAAGAAAACCCCATTGATCTTATCTCCTTAGGTTGGCATGATTTCTCTTTATAAGAAATCTTTCTTAATTAGCCACATAATAAGGGATGTAAATTTTATTGCATTGTGTAATGAAACATTGGTACATCTCTCGATATTCAAACCTAGATCAAAGAAAACAATACAAAAAAGGTTTAATTTATCATCCAATGCAAAAATATTCATTTGGTGGATGTAGTCAATCTCAATTTCAATTGCATTCAACATTATGATAAGAAGAACGGGATTTTATTTTGAAATCATACATGTGAAATGATTATTTTTTAATTTTACTTCTAATTTGATATTCAAACATGTATTAATAAAGATAAATGTTATGCATGTAGTTTAAAGTATGCATGAAAATATGTTTGACTTGATGCCCATAATTCAGAGTTTATTTTCTATTAAAATGCCTTTTCTCTTGATGCTTGTATTTTATAAACATGAAAATATTTTTTTCTTAATGGCTATGCCTTCATTTTTGTTTTTCATCATTGAGCAGCTACACTTACAAACTTGATTTCATTTCTTTTACATATGTCCCCACATGTATATGACTAGATACTTACATGTTAACTTGAGGGAGTGGCCAACATACAAGGCCTACCTACGGTGCAACTCATCTTAGTAAGGGTTAAACCACCCCTTTTCTATGGCACCACGTAAAAGTGTCATAGACATGCTACATTGTATCACCTCGCATGGGTCTTGCCACCTTGCTAATGACCCTACCTAGTGCATAATGTTTTTTCACTTGGGTGTATGACTCTTACCAATCAAGATTCATACCACCTAATGCTTCCATGACATCTCATAGGATTGTCTTCTACATATTCATGTTGATGACTTATGTGTACATATTATACCATGCATTTCTTATTCTTGTCATTTGCATGAGCTCGCTTGGCTCTTTTTAAATGAGAGGTAATTTCTCATAGGGTTTCTTGCATCATATGCAATCAATCTTAGCATCATTTGTACATAATGTTTTATATGGTGTAGCATATGCTTACCATTTGCATGTGCTTCAGTGTTGCCTCTCAGGTGATGTATAATCTCCTCAGGGTGTCCTGTACTTGATGCATCCATAAAATGTCTCATATTTGAGGTAAATCTTTCACACTTACATTTTCACATTCATACATTTTAATCATTGAGCACAGAAAAGTGTATGCTTATGACAAATGAGTGTGTTGACGGCATTTTTGGAGAGGTCAAAATTTCATCTCTAGAGCACAGGATCTAGCCATAGGACTTTTTTGTTGACTATCATAGATGATTAATGATGGAACCCACCCCATTTAGAAAATCAAACTACTTCTTGGCATTTTTTGTTGCCTCACATGTGCGGTCTTAAACATTCAAGACATAATTGAGAAGATTAGGATAAAAAATTTGAACTCAGAATGGGTTCTTATAAAGATCATAAATCCATGGGGAAACCCCTTGTGACATAGAAGTTTCACACATAAAACATCATACACTTACACACGTTGTATCACTACATATCACTCACTACACAGCACAATCACTTCACCACACTCACTCACCTCACTTACATCTACCCAATCCCACCCAAATGCTACAAAATCCAACCAAACCCACCAAATCCACCCAAATCCACCTGAACCAACGATATCCATGTATATCTGCCCAATTCCACTGAAATCCACCCAAACCAACTCAACCCACCTAAATCTATCCAAAACCACCAAATCCACCTACATCCACCCAAAACCACCCAAATTTACCCCACCCAAGTCCACCCAAACCCACCCAATTTATCTTAATCCAGCAAATTTCAAATCCAAGACCAATGCCATTCAAATATAAATCCAAGTCCATATTCAAATTCACTCCAATTCTAACCTAAATCCAAAATCCACCAAATTTAAATACCACATGCAAAATCCAAATCCACAAAACTCAAGTCCAAAACTCCATCAAGAAAAGTTCAAAACTTCATTAAACCCATCATGAGAAATTTCAACACCATCAAGTCTAAATCCAAAATCCATCATTCAATCCCAAACTAACACCTCATAAACCATTTCCAAAGCCCAACAAGTCAAACCAAAATTCCAAATTCATTTAAAATGAAAGCTCACATGACAATATCAGCCACATAAATCAAATTTGACCAAACCAATGGTTGAGAATTTCACTATTAAATTGACTAATCATGGAACCCATGGAAATGCTTTCAAGAGCATGAAATCCTCCCCCTTCTTTAATGCAATCTATGTAGACCATTCATGAGCCTTAGAGAAGACATATGGCTTCATATAAGCCATAGGGAAGCTAAGGAGCCATGTAAGAGTTTCAAGTGAGCTACCATACCACTTATAGTTAAAGGAACGAGCACTTTAAAAAATCCTTCAAAGTACTTAACCATCCCCATGATTCACCTAAAGACATGGTCAAGCCCTATTACCTATCATTGAGACTTAACCACCTAAGTTCCCATGTTGAACACTATGTCTAGCCACCATGAGGAGTGAGCCAAGCCTATTTTCATGTATCAAACCCAAAATTATCCAGTTGACTTCACCATTCTCTACCACTGACCTCCCATAATTAGAGGGTGACCACACATGCCTTGGCCAACCACCATGTTCAGCAGCAAGCCCAAGCCCGAGAGCCACCCATGAGGGAAAACCAAAAGATGAGCCCATATAATGTGGCACCCCCCATTGGACTCTTGCCTCCACCTTAGCACTACCTCAGCATCACTTTCTACCCCTTACCCTGGCTAATTAACCACCATGATTGATCTTATAAATACATCATCTCCTCTTGACCAAGGTAGAGAAGTGAACAAACCTTGGGGAAACTCTACCAAAATTGTTCCAAACTCTTTCTACACTTACACAAAGTTCATCCCCATTGGTTTTAGCCACCACCTCTCACCTCAAAATCCTAATTTTTCCACTTAAAATAAGGACATTTTTGGCCCAAAATTTAACTTCATCACAACCTAAAATTGATTGGCCTAAAAGTTTTCCCACAACTCAAACTTACTCCCCCAATCAAAATCCCACTGTCCCACTACCTCGAAACTTGAACAAGACCACACATGATCCACCATTTTGTCTAGCTCATACCTAGGCCCATCCATAGAGGAAATTAAAGCTTGGAGGAGGATCATGGCACCAAGGAGAAGCTTCTTAACTAGCCCAATTGAGGCCTCACATCTTGGGACGAGGTATAAACTTAGAATCCATAATATTGCTTTGGTTTGGTTTTTTGTGAAAGAAATTAACAATCAAAGCAAGCCAGCCTTATAGATGTGTTCACCTCACTTAGATGAAGCTGTAGAAACTAATCACACTTAATTTTCTTAAGAATCGAACGAGAACATAACCCTAAAACAAGGATGGTTCTCGAGTAATTGTATCTTGGGGATGATGATTGAATGTTGTCCATCTCTGTGGTAGGTAGGGATTGGTTCGGACAACAGATCAATGCATCAAAACATCGCGAACCGCGACACTACGTAATAACACACGTGGAAAGTACATCAAATCAGAGATTATGGCGCAACACTTCTGAGACGCCGAGGATGAGGGGGCAGACAAGTGGTTATGCATAAAATTTAATTTTTTTTAAGCTAAATAAGGACATAAAATGAAATGAAATTTTTAAAAATCATAACTTTGTGTAGAAAAATAAAAAAATAAAAAAAGGCCTCTGTGCTTAGTGAACATAGGTGAATTCAATAAACAAAAAATGAAAATAATTATTTTATATTTAATTATTAATTAATTAAATACCCCAAAGACTATTTTAATCATAAAAATTAAATATTAATCATTACCGATGAAAATTAAGGACTTATTCCTCATGCAACTAAGGATGTTCTCTGACTGTTTCAAGGTTAGAGGATACCTTGAACGTTAAATACACTAAATTTATATAAAATCTTCTTTTGTTTTATTAAAATAACAAAAAAATAAAAAAAAATGCGATAAACTTTTGTAGATTAAGCAAGGTTAGTGGCACTTAATAAAAATAAGAATAAAATTTAAAATTTAAAAATATATATTTAAATATTTCTCTACTGAACATAATTAAAAATATCAACAATTTTTTCTAATTAAAGATATTATAATAAAGTTTTTTAAGCAAGTGAGTATATTTTGAATATCAACATGTATATTCCCATAATTTCATACTTATTGATTTAAATAATTATAGAAAAATATATAAAAAAAATTCAGACTCACCACTAATGTGCAACTTACTCCATGGGTAAGTGGCCAGTGATGTTTCATAGTGATTGAAGCAATAATGTGAGTGTCATAAGGAGTTAACCCTAAATGCATATTTGTAAATATGGAATTTACATTTTCACCCCGCGCTAAATATATTTTTGGGTTAATAAAAAAAAGTGTAAAATTATGATGATAAGTTTGTTAAATTGTTTCAAACACCAAGGAATAATTAGGTTAGTAAACAACTACTGGAATTTTTCAAATAAGTAAAAAATGCAAATATTTTCATTGTCAGAGAAAGGAAGATGCTCAAGTCTGGATGGATAAGTGGAGAGGGGTATGGATTAGAAGCCTCTTAATTAACTAATTTAAACCCCAATCATTGGTTGGAGATATTTTTTTTATTTATTTTAATGAAGATGAAATACATTTTACAAAAGCATTATAAAATTCAAAGTTTTCCCTAAGAGCTTTGTAATGACCTAAGCTTAGCTCAATATTATTGAAGACTAAAGCATTGTTTGTTACGAAAATATAAGTAGTGATGAGACATCACAAAGCACTACAAGCTCAGACTCAACCTAAGGCTGAAATTCTAATACTCTCAAATATTTACGAATATGTCGTTGGAGATCTAACTTGTATGACTCTCACCATAAGATTCAAAATTGATTAAGACTTTTACCCATTAGCTAATTAAGACATAAGAAGAGAAGATACACAAAATACATAGCTTGGAACATCAACCCTCTTTCAATAAATTGTTAATTAAACTTAGAAATCTGGCAGAATTAAATGAACTTGAGAAGATTAATGAGATCCCAAGGTTGTCCAGAAGCATGTTTCAGACCCCCTTACAAGTTCTTGAGCATTTTAGAGGACATTTGAGCAGACGATAATTTCTTGAACAAAATCATTCCTAAAATTGATAATCCCCAGAGAAAAAAAAATAGAAACCACTAAATCACAATTAATTTCCCTTTCAATTAAATCTTGTCCATAAAACTCATTTTAACTCATCTTTAGAGTCACATAAGCCAATACATTGCAAGACATTAAAGATAACCTAAACTAGTGTGGCTCTAAATGGCTCATCGAGCTAGTGTATAAGTTGGAGGTGCTGGTGATATGGGCATTATGTGAAAGACTTCTGACGCTAAAAACAAGAAAATGGGAGTGTGTTGCATCTCTTGATCAATTGACTTTGTGAGGGTGTAGAATTTGCAATACTACCCTATGATATTTGGTAGGAAGTTCCCTTTAATTCCATGGATTATTGGCGGCTCTAGCCTAGTGTTGTGGGTGACTCACAAAAATGTATAATTTATAAAACATATAATATAATACAAACAAATTATATTTTGATGAAACTTGCTAAATAAATAAAAAAATATAATCAAAGTCATTCTTTTGCATGATGATTTGAGAATTTTTTAATGATACCTATAGCAAGTTCTTTTATCAGACAGTTGTCCTCTCCTAGTTGTTTTTCTAGTAATCTCTTGTGTTATATTGGTTCTCGTAGGATCAGATTATTTATAATTGCTCCACGAGAAGTGCTGGGTCCACTAGTTCAAGGTCCAATCCATAATTCTTACACCCTGCTTAGGTCTTCCATATAGTACACTATCTGATCTTGAATGAAGGTGCATTAATTAAATCTAAAATTGTAAGGTGTTCAACAACTTTTTGTTTTATTAATCTATCAACAGTTACCGAGTCATCAGAAGAGGCAGGTATGCATAATCAATATCTTTTTTTGCACCTTCATTTTTTTATAGCATTTTATTTTATACAATATGTTTGTGTATAACTTAATATACCTTTGAAAGGCCCTCTAGGATAGTGGACAGTAGAACACTTGTTTAAGATGAAACCCTTTCAACAAAACTCAGCGACCCAAACATAATTAATATTTGTCAATTCAAACACACTCTTAGGACCCAAAATAATTTCAGTGAGGGGCCCATATCAAATTTTTTTGAAGCAAAGTTAAGATACAAGCAGGCAGAGGTTAACCTCAAACCACAGCTAAGGCGAAACATGAGGCGAAAGACAAACCTCAACAATACTTTCCTTAACATAAGACAATATGACTTCAAGCTTGTATGTCACATTATCACTTAAGGATTTGCACAATAAGGTTGTGCAGTACTATTCCTAACTCTTTTTAAGATTCTTAGGTTGCCCATTCAGTACAAAATAAGTCCTCCTAGCTTCCAAGGTTACTTGCAATATCATATATTTTGCTAGTATAAGCCCTAAGTCTTAAATAAAATGATTAGAGTAAACATTCAATAATATCACTTCCAAGATTTGAAGCTAGATAGTAAAATAGTTTGAGAAGTCATTATGATTTACCTCAAGATCTATGACATCCCCTACCTCTCGCTCCCTAAAGCTTCTAAATATATATTTCTAATTGAGCCCTTCTAACATGATTTTCCTAGAAACATTCATGAAAACTAAACATTGAGTTTTTGAAGACAAAACCCGTGATCTTAATTGAGAGTTTACTCAAGTGACTCTGGTTGCTTAAGAAGTAATTATTATAGGAGCTTTCGCCTATAATAAAATTAGTACCCAGATAATATAAACCCTATCTAATCTTTATATTAGATAAAATTATTGTTGTCATAAATTTTGAAAACCAAATAAGAGCAATAAACTTATTAGTTTAAATATTTGATCCTACTATCAAGTGATATGCTTATCTTGAGATTTGATTTATTACTTGTGGCAATGTGCTCAACTTTATAAACCATTACGCATATGGAATCTATTTGGTCTCATCTTTCAAAATTAAAATACTACTTTCAATAAGAAAAATTATATACATATTAAATTAAATATATTTTGAGTAAAAAGCAACCCACAGTGTGGTACTCAAAGAGTAAGCCAACTTATCTCTAGGACATCCTCTATCCTCCCAGCACATATCATAATCACCCAACATATGATTCTACTAAAGTATATCTGATTATAAAGATATATTCACTTCACCCAATGTGATTTTATCTCTATATATCCATATGCTTGATTTTATTCATGTGTAATCATTATCTCATATGATTATGCCAACTAACTGGTCCACATGTGGTTAGATGTGAGTTCCCACCTCTTCTAACACTCATGTCTAATTCTTTTTCTTGTATTTGATATTATTGTTCACATCTCAATTGAGCAATTATATCAAATCTAGCTTTTAGCAAAACTTTCTTGATCGCTTAAACCTCGATAAATTGTACACGATATATTAAGTCACTTTTCATGTTACACGCACAATACCTATTTTATCTTGATGAAAAATTGACCTCATTAGATGAGTAACTCGTTGTTGGTCATAATGCATTAATGAGAATCACTCATTAGGATATCTCAACTAGCAATGCCAATTTTAACATATTGATTAGCACATGTATAGTTGTGTAAATGTTCCAATAGGTCTAGCATGTGTCATTTAGTTTTTCTTTTCTTGGAACCTATTTTAATAACTTAATGCATGTGTCACTTAGTTTTTCTTTTCTTAGAAACTATTTTAATAGCTTAATATTGTGTTTATCAAAACTTCATTTCTTATTTTACACTACATGTGGATCGCGGGTCTAGCCCTGCGATCTGCGTTTCCATGGTCGCATCTAGCCCCTAATTACTCTGCTGCCCCTTCCAGATTCGACATTGCTTTTTCCTTCTTCCTTCATTCGTGATTCTTCTTCCTTCGTTAGTGGTTCTTCTTCCTTCGTTCGTGATTCAGGACTAAAGGAATCTCCCAGTGCCGCAATGCCTCTCCCTGCATTGTCGGCACTCCTTCTTCTACTTCTTCCTTCTTTGGCACTGCTTCTTCTACTTCTTCCTTCTTTGGCACTCCTTCAGCACTCCTTCATTCATGGTTCATGGATTCGACATGCATTCAAATGGTTGTTTACTCCCGTGCCCTCCTGTTGTTTGGCTCCTCCTCCGCTTGGTCACCCTCGCCTCTCTCCCTCTCCTCTCTCTTTCTTTCTTGCTTCTCCCTTGCCTCTCTCCCTCACCTTTGCTCAATCGGTCTTACCTCAATCGGTCTTACTGTAGAGTTACTGTAGAGTGGCTTAGGGTGGTTGTCATGGCCAATTGAGGGGTGCAAAGTGGTGTATTGGTGTAGGGTTTTGAAGTGCTAAAGCCAATTGGGATTGGCCAGCTCATATGGGTTAGTTTAGGTTTGGATTTTGGCTTGGGGCTTTCAGTTTTGGTATTTTCTTGCCACTATGCCTACTGGCAGGGCCAGGTGAGGTGGCCATAAGGCCAGGTGAGCCAGTGGGAGGGTTAATTATAATTAACTCTCAATGGCAAGTGATGATGGGGAAGAATTTTGGTTAAGGCCCTTAAATAGGCATATACCTCTTAATTTAGGGATCTAATTGTCCATGCTCACCATCTCTGGTCCAAGGGGATTTATCCTGGTCAATAGAGTGTACTTAGTGGTTATGGAGTCATCAATTTGGTGGCTTTGAGGTGGCTAAGTTAATTTTAATGCATGGGTCCAATTTGGGTCCAAATGGCTAAAAGTTGGGTTTGGGTTAAGCTATCCATGACTTTGAGCCCAATTTATTGATCAACATTGTGTAGATGATTGTAATTAAGAATTTTTTTGAAGGATTGAAGTGATTTTGAGTTCAATTGGAAGCTTAATTTGAAGGATTTTGGGATTTTGTTCAATTCGGGCATGTTAAACTAGACTTGGGTCTAAGTTGGGCTAAGGCTGGGAAAAGTTCAAATTGATTATTGAAAATGGTCTATTGAAAATGGTCTATAGTGATTATTGAAAATGGTCTATAGGAATGTCATGAAGAGTTTCCAACATAAATTGGGTGCCAATTTTGGGATTAAGGCATTCAATTTGGTAGAATTTTGGGACATAGCCAATTTTGGTCAAATTTGGAGATTTTTGGACTTGGATTGAAATTAAGTAAAATTGAGGCTTCACCAAGGCCAATTGAAGGTCAATTTTGCTGTGCATGAGTGTTATAAAAGATTTAGGATTCAAATTGGGCAAATTAAGTAGCCTATGGGGTTAAGTTTGGTGGGATTAAGTCATAGGGCAAAAATTGAGGGTTTGATTTAGATCAATATTGAGCTCAAATAATGGTCCAATTAAGCTTAAATTTGGTTTATATTGGTCATATGAAGGGTAAATTTAAGTTTATAAATGAAATTTAGGGAAATTGGGACCAAATTGATGGACATTTGGGACCAAATTGATGGACCAAATTGATGGACATCTAAGGTAAATTTGGGGAAATTGGGCCCTTAAAGGCAATTTGGGGGTTTTGGTCAAAATGGTCAAATTGGCCAAATTAGGTTCAATTTAAGGTTTAAAATTAGTTTTGGAGACATTTGAAGTGATTTTGGAGGTTTTGACAAAGTTTGAGGTGTCAAGGGTATTTTTGTAATTTTGGCAATTTTGGGGGTATTTTGGTAATTTTGGAATTTTGGAATGTTTTGGAAAATTTTGGTAATTTCAAATATTTTAAAATGATTTTTTAACAAATTTGGGTATTTTGAGTGAATTTGGGCATTTTTGGCCAAATTTAAGGTTTCAAGGGCATTTAGGTAATTTGGTAGATTTAGGGGCAAAAGGCCAAGTGGGGTATTTTTGGTAGAATTGGGAAGGCAACCACCAAATGTGAACTATGGACCAATGGAATCCCCATTTGGGTCCTCTATGTACTGGTCTTAGCTAAACCTTAGTCCTAAGACTAGTGGGTTTAGGGGACCATTTACATGAGTCTCCTAAAGGATCAAGGGATCCAAGTCAACCATTTTGGGTTTAGGATTGTGAGTGATTGTGGGTGGTAATGAAAGCAAGTGAGTGAACTAGCTCCAGACCAGCACCCAAGGTTAACCCTAAGGTCAGATAGTCCTATGTGGGCTCATCTTGAGCTCCCTCATGTTGACCCCACCTACTAAGTGCTAGAGGTTATGACCAATATGTGGAATTTCAAGTTGAGCAAAGAGGAGTTTAGAATTTTTAATGATGAGGGTTCCTTTCTAGTTTTCTAAGAATAGTCAACAGAAAAATATTGTGGCTAGACCTTAGGCAGCAAGAGGGAAAACTAAACCTCAACTAAAAGTGAGGTCAACACCCTTTTTAGAGGACCATTGAAAATTATTAGTAGTCATCTCTTTATTTAAAAAATATGCTTCATCCAATGTTTTGACATTAATGATCCACCAGCAGCAGCGTCAATTATCTATCAAAGAGATCCAACCAATCCATTATAAAAATTTTGAATTATTAACCAATCTCACAACGCATGGTGTAGACACGTTCTAAGGAGATCTTTAAATCTTTCACAGGTTTCATAAATTGATTCCCCTTCAAATTGACAAAAAGATGTAATATTGTTTCTAAGATTAGCAGTTTTTTAAGGTGGGAAATATTTAGATAAAAATTTTTGAGATAAGTCTCCCCAAGTTCTGATAGATCCAGGTGCTAACAAGTTTAACTACATCTTAGTTTTATCCCTTAGTGAAAAAAGAAAAAGTCTAAGTCTGATGACATCATTCAACATTCAATCATATTTAAAAGCAGCACACCATTTTAAAAAACTAGCAAGGTGTAAGTTAGGATCTTCAATTGGCGTTTCACCAAACTAGTTGTTTTATACCATTTGGATAATAACAGGTTTAAACTCAAATGAATTGGCCACTACAACAGGGTTTTGCATACTCAAATGAATTTCATCTGTTGTATGATTAGCATAATCTCTTAAAGGTCTATGATGATGTTCATTTTCTTTTCCAGCATTACCTAAAATGATCTATTTCTTTCTATTATTTTTAAATTTTTCTAATTGTTTTTTCTAACTCCGAATCGTAAGGTACTAAATCTTCAGATCTTACACTACGCATAAACAAACATAACAAGTAATTTAAAATAAGTAAACACACTAAAATATGAAAATATTCAAACTAAACTACAAATACCCTTTTTTTTAATTTTTTTAGTTTAAAAATAAAGATAATTTAAATTATTAAAATAACTTACAACTACTTTTCGTTACTTCCCCAACAAAGACGCCAAAAACTTAATGCGAGTGGATTTAGTGTGTTAATTTGCAAATAATTTTCAACCGACAGATAATGCAAATACTTTTCAATATAAGGGGACATACCTATAGGTGTTTTAAAATATGTCTTGTATGCCCATAATACAGTATCTAATTTAACAAACCTATCCATCTTATTATGATTGAAACTTTTTTCCAAAATTCTATGATTACATACTTCTTCTAAACCACTTGTCCGGGGAAGATAAGCAGTTGCAATTTTATGCATTGTATTATATTTTTTGACCAATCTTGCAATTGTAACATTTCTAAAATTAGATCTTCCGTCGGTAATGATTACTCTAGGCATTCCATTTCTTATAAAAATATTTTTAATTAAAAATTCTGAAACACTCCGAATATCACATCGAGGTGAAGCGATTACTTCAATATATATATATATATATATCTGAATGAAGGTATAAATATTCTCATAAAATCCAATCCACATGCATCAAAAAATTCAATTTTCATATAAAAATTTAAAGGCATTTCATCTCTTTTTGAAATATTACCTAGTCTCCAACACTGATCACATGTTTTTATATATGTGTTAACTAACATCTCAAAATACAGTTGGCCAATAAAATCTAGATTGCAAAATCTTAGGAACAGCCTTATCATTCCCAAATTGTCCTCTAAATACAAAATCATGACAATTCTGAATAATTTTTTGAATTTTTTTGTAAAACACACATCGTCTCATTAATAAATATTTGCATTGTTTATACAAATAGGGGTCATCCCAAAATAAGACTTTGCATCGTGAATGAACTTCTTCTCCTATTGTTTTGTTAATCCAAATAATAAAATACCATTAACAATATAATTTACAATATCAGCATTCCAGGATATTTCCCATCCTGTTACAGTATACAGATGTTCATCAGGAAAATTTTCATTAATTTTTCTTTTCATGTTAAGTATTTTTTCTTATTCTAGCCTAGATAAATGATCAACAATTTGATTATCAATCTCTTTTCTATCGACTATTACAAAATATAACTCTTGCATAAGAAGTACCATCTAATTAATCTTTTTTTCGCATCATTCTTTTGCAACAAATATTTAATAGTTGAATAGTCAGTATGCACAACACATTTAGATCTAATTTGATATGACCTAAACTTATGAAAAGCATATAAATGGCTAACAACTCTCTTTTTGTGGTGGTGTAGTTAATGTCAGCATCATTAATAGTATTACTAGCATAGTAGATAACATTTAAAATCTTATCATATCTTTGCCCTAACACAGCTCCAATTGCATAATCCCTAGCATCACACATTAATTCATAAGGTTTCTCCCAATCAGGTGAAACCTGAATGATCAATTTTTCATTTAAAGTTTTAATGGCTTTAAGGAAATCTTGGTTGAAATCAAGTTTTATATCTTTTTCTAGAAGTTAGTATAAAGGTTTAGTAATTTTTCAAAAATCTTTAATATATGGCTGGTAAAATTTAGCGAAAGGTTTAGTAATTTTTGAAAAATCTTTAATATATGGCTGGTAAAATTTAGCGTGTCATAAAAAGCTCCTAACTCCTCTTACATTAGTATGCGGAGGTAAGTTTGATATAACCTGAATTTTTATAGAACCTACTTCTATGCCATTTTCTAAAATTTCATGCTCAAACACAATTCCTCCTGTAACTATAAATTCATTTTTGCCAGTTCAATATGAGATTAGTCTTTTCACATCGTTCAAGAACTTTGTCTAAATGATTTGGAACTTTTTTAAACGTAGTTCCAAACACAGAAAAATCATCCATAAAAAATCATCCATAAAGACTTCTCATAAAGACTTCTATCCCTTTTTCAATCAAATCTCTGAAAATTGACATCATATATCTTTGAAATGTTGCAGAAGCATTACATAATCCAGATGGCATTAGCCAAAAAGCAAAAGTTCCATAAGGAATAATAAATGTGTTTTTCTCCTGATCCTCTGGAGCTATAGGTATTTGATAATAACCAGTATATCCACCTAGAAAACAAAAATACTTGTTTCCAGCTAGCCTATCCAACATCTGGTCCAGAAAGGGTATTGGAAAATGGTCATTCTTGGTGGAAGAATTTAATTTTCTATAGTCTACATAGACTTGCCATCCAGTGACTTGTCTTGTTGGTATTAATTCATTATTCTCATTTAACACCACAGTCGAACCTCCTTTCTTTGGAACAAAGTGATTTGGACTTTCTCAATCACTTTCTGAAATAGGATATATTATTCCAGCATCTAACAACATTAAAATTTCTTTTCTGATAACTTCTTTCAGGATGAACGCTTGGTTCATGTTGATCTTCCAATAAAATTCTATGCATACAAATTGAAGGGCTGATTCCTTTAGTGTCTAGATAATGTCCATCCAAAGACTTTTTTATATCTTCTCAAAGTTTCCAACAATTGATGTTCTTGCTCATCTGTTAATTCTAAGGATACTATAAAAGGTAATGTAGAAAAATCTCCTAAGAATGCATATTTCAAATATGTAGGAAGTGTTTGTCGTTCTAGTTCAAGAGGTTTCTCAATAGATGAAATCATATTTTTATTACTTTATGTAGGATCTAACATTTCAAATTTTTCCTAAACATAATTCAAATCTTCTTTACTCACTTCTGTAGATTCAACTTGAATTTTTTCCTCATTTTGATATTCCATATATTTCTTTTCAAATTCTCTTTCAAATGTCTTTTTAAAATATTGATGGCTTAGATATTCATTAAAATCCATTCTGAAGCATTCAATCTCTTGCAATATTAAATATAACCTTTTGATCACTAACTCTCATAGTTAGTTCTCCTTTCTGCACATTTATCAAAGCTCTTCTAATGGCCAAGAATGGTCTTCCTAAAATGATAGGAATTTATTTATCTTCCTCCATATCTAATACAATAAAGTCCACAAGAAAGATAAATTTATCAACTTTTACCAAAACATCTTCTATAACTCCTTTAGGATAGGTAATCAAACAATCAGCTAATTGAAGAGTTACAGTCCTATGTGATATCTTCTAAGCTCAACCTTCTAAAAATTGAAAACGACAAAATATTAATACTGGCTACTAAATCACATAAATCTTTTCAAAAAAATCTTTCGCCAGTAGCACAAGGAATTGTAAAACTTCTAGGATCTTTAAGTTTTTCAAGAAGCTTTTTCTAAATTTTAGCGCTACAGTCTTTACTGAGTGCAACAGACTTGTTATCTACAAACTTCCTTTTCTTATTAAGTATATCCTTCATGGACTACAAATAGCTTGGCATTTGTTCCAATGCTTTGACAAATGGAATGTTTATTGTTAATTTCCTCAATATTTCTAAGAATTTTAAAATTGGTTATCTCCTTTTTTATGCTTTAGTTGTTGAGGAAATAAAGGTTTTGGCCTTTCTACAGTAAATTTTATTGGTTTAATAAGACATTCTGACTCAAAATGAAAATCTTCACCGAATTTTTCATATTTCACCTCATTTTTTTCAATTTCAACTTCCACTTCTTTTACAACTCTGTTTAATTCTTTTCCACTTCTAAGTTGAATAGCCTTAATTTTCTCTTTGTTCTGTTATTTTAGATTTACCTAAACATTACTAGGTAATGTTCCTGGAGGTTTATTGCTAAGTGTTGTAGGAATATATCCCAATTGATTTTTCATGTTTCTAATTGTAGCTCCTTGACTTTGTAATTGACTCCCCATTTGCAATACCAATTCTTCCATTGAAAAATTTTTCTTATTACTCTGTAAATTATTAAATCCTGGAGGGTAATAAGGTTTATAAGTTGGATTTCCTTGATTGTCGGAGTTTCTTAATGGGTTTGTAGTGTTGTTTCCCCATTGTGGATTTTACAGCATTAGAATTATTATTACTCCAACTAAAATTTAGATGACTATTCCAACTGAGATTATAATAATTAGCATAATAACTATTAGAATTATTATTTATTGCATTTTAAGTCTCATAAGAAGATTGGGATTTTACCATTTCTCCCAATGAATTTTCCTAAAGCACATGTGATGTCTAAAAATAATTCATTCCATATTTATCTATTTTCTTCGATATAGTTGTTATTGGTGTAGCTAACATAGATATTGCATCAGAATCATGAATACTGGCTACACTTTTTAGATTTAGCCATTCAGAGGGCCATTAAAAATTTTCAGTAGTCATCTCCTTAATTAAAGAATATGCTTCATAGAATGGTTTTTACATTAATGATCAACCAGCAGCAGTATCAATTATCAATCTAAGAGATCCAACCAATCCATTATAAAAAGTTTAAATTATTAACCAATCTCAACGCATGGTGTGGATACTTTTCAAGGAGGTCTTTAAAACTTTCTCAGGCTTTATAAATTGATTCCCCTTCAAACTAACAAAAAGATGTAATATTATTTCTAAGCTTAGCTAGTTTTTGAAGGTGAGAAATAGTCAGATAAAAATTTTTGTGATAAGTCTCCCCAAGTTCTGATAGATTAATGTGTTAATTAGTTTAACCACATCTCAGCTTTATCCCTTAGTGAAAAGGGAAAAAATTCTAAGTCTGAAGACATCATTCGACACTCTATCATATTTAAAAGTAGCACACCATTCTAAAAAGCTAGTATAGTGTAAGTTAGGTTCTTCAGTTGGCATTTCACCAAACTAGTTGTTTTTTATTATTTGGATAATAATAGGTTTAAGCTCAAATGAATTGGCCGCTACAACAGGGTTTTGTATACTCAAATGAATTTCATTTGTTGTATGATTAGTAATCTCTTAAAGATCTTTGATGATATTCATTTTCTTTTCTAGCAATACTTAAATTGCAAGCCATTTTGTTAAAATTATCTATCTCTTTCTATTGTT
Organism: Phalaenopsis equestris; assembly: GCF_001263595.1. Lineage (NCBI taxonomy): Eukaryota > Viridiplantae > Streptophyta > Magnoliopsida > Asparagales > Orchidaceae > Phalaenopsis > Phalaenopsis equestris. The sequence continues at coordinate 74,168 of NW_018239013.1, read as the reverse complement.
TTCAAAATTTTCCATTAGTTCTTTCTAACTCTGAATTGTAAGGTACTAAATCTTCAGTCTTACACTACGCATAAAGAAACAGAATAAGTAATTTAAAATAGGCAAACACACTAAAATATGAAAATATTCAAATTAAACTACAAATACCTTTATTTTTATTTTTTTTTAGTTTAAAAATAAAAATAATTTAAATTATAAAAATAACTTACAACTACTTTCCGTTACTTCCCCGACAACGACGCCAAAAACTTGATGCATGTGGATTTAGTGTATTAATTTGTAAATATTTTTCAATATTACAAAATACACACGATATATACAATAGCAAATATGCAATTTAATCCCAATGAAAACAACTTTATTGAAAATAGATTTATCCTTTAAAAAAAATTAAACTGCTAAATCCCCTAAAATTAATGCAAATATACGTATCGCTCAAGTAATAAAGGGCACTAATGAAGTCCTAGATATCGATCCCATAGTGAAGTTGGAAATGCTTATAAGTAAATTCTTAAGATTATAATGTAAACTACAATTTTAAACTACAAAAGTGAAGTACAAAATTTCAATCTAAAGTAAATGAGTGTGCTCAATAAAATGCAGTTAAAAGACTAAGTTAATTAAACTAATTACTAAACTTTCAAAAGTAAAATTTACAAAAGCTGAATAAAGTTTTTATGGTGAAGAGAAAATTGACAAATCTAGAGTTTGGTTTGTGAAGAAATCATCCTAAATTTAAGTTTTTATGGTAAATGAGTGTGCTCAATAAAATTTACAAAATTACTATATATATTTATATATATATATATTATTTTGAGTCAAATATGAGCAATCTTATTCCTTACCTTCTTCTAAGTGCATAGAGAACATTGACAAATCCAGAGTTTGGTTCCTATTTCTGTGGTTAGGCTAGGAGGATACCAGCTGCCACTCCAGAGCTCCTACCACTCCCTCACTTGAGGGCTAACAATCTCACATTAGTATTCAATGAACTCAACCAAATTGGGGATTTTAATCTGTTAGCTTAAAATCCCCAATTCTGCATCCAATAAAGTATATTTTCCTAATTATTTTGCACTCAATCCCATGGATGACTTCATGTCCCATGGAATCAAATGTGATTCTTCCCATGTGTTGACCTCACTTTTGGTTGAGGTCTATTTCCTGCTCTTTAGTAGCCTACGGTCTAGCCATATGACTTTCATGTTGACTATTCCTAGAAAATTAGAAAAGGAACCCTCACCATTAGAAATTCTAAACTCCTCGTACTCAACTTGAAGCTCTACATATTGTTCCTAACCTCTACCGCTTAGTAGGTGGGGTCATTATGAGGGAGCTCAAGGGGAGTTCCCACAGGACTGTTTGACCTTAGGGTTGACCCTGAGTGTTGGCCTAGAGCTAAGGCACTCACTACATTCACCTCACTCACAATCACTCACAACCATAAACCCAAATTTTTCTTGACTTTGATCCCTTAATCCTTTGGGAGACTCATGTAGATGGTCCCCTAAACCCTCTGGCCCTATGCTAAGGTTTAGCTAAAACCAGTACATAGAGGACTCAAATAGGATTTTCATTGGTCCATGGCTTATTTATGGTGGTTAGCTCCCCAATTCTACCAATGATACCCAACTTAGCCTTTTGCCCCTAAACTCCCCCAAATTACCTAAGTACCATTGAAACCCTAAGTTTGGCCAAAATTCTCATATTTATCCGAAATACCCAAATTTGTTCAAAAGTCATTTCAAAACTTTTGAAATTACCCAAAATCACAAAAAATTGCCAAATTACCAAAATGCCCCTCCTTAGCCCAAAATTTTAAAAAATTCCCAAAAAATCCTAAAAATTACAAAAACCTTCCAAATATTCCTAATTTTATTTTTCTTAACTACTGAATGACCTAATTTGACCAATTTCACCATTTTGGGCAAAACTCCCAAATTGCCTTAAAAGGCCCCATCTCCCCAAATCTACCTCAAATGTCCATAAAATTAGTCCTAATTTCTCCCAATTTCAATCCTAAACTTAAATTTACCTTCCATGTGACCAATTTAAATAAATTCGAACTTAATTGGCCGGAACTTAATTGTCCCATGTTTTAAGCCCAATTTTGATCTAAGTCAAACCCCCAATTTTAGCCCTATGACTTTATTCCACCAAATTGAACCCCATGACCTACTCCATTGGTCTTAATTTGAATCCTAAACTCTTCATAAAATTCCTAAACATCAAACTTGACCTTTAATTGGCCTTGGTGAAGCCTCAATTTCATTTAATTTCAACCTAGGTCAAAATCCCCAAATTTTGCCCTAAATTGGTTATGCCTCAAAATTTCACTAAATTAATTTCCTTATCCGTAAAATTGGCACCCAATTCATGTTGAAAACTCTTCATCACATTCCTATTGACTACTCCCAACAATCAATTTGGACTTAGCCCAAGCCTAGCCCAAGCTAGACCCAAGTCTAGCCCAACATGCCCAAATTCACCAAAATTGCAAAATCCTTCAAATTGAACTCAAATTTCTTTCAATCCTTCACTAAAAATGTTCATTGAAATCGTCTACATCAAATGAATCAATCAATTTGGCCAATTAACATGGCTATCCGAGAAAATGGCTATCGGAGCCAAAACCCAAGTCTTGGTCATTTGCACCCACTTGGACCCAAGCACCAAAATTGGCCCATACATGTCAAATTGGTGAAGACAAGGCCGAGGTCAAGGCAAGGCCGCCACAGCCAAGTTTTGGACCCTATTGACCAAGACAAACCCCATGGAATCACCCAAATGAGATATGGACCAAGGGATCCCCAAATTAATTGATTTCATTCCATATTTTCTTAAGTCAAGGATATTTTTGCCAAAATAAAACACCAACCAATTTAATTGTTGTGGCATATTTCCTGGCATATCTCCTTGGCTCACCTGCCCTCCTAGCCACCTCCCCTGGCCTGACCGGCCAGCCCAGTGACCAAAAAATGTCCAAACTGAGAGCCATCCACATGGAATTAAACCCAATTCAAACCTAGAGGCCTCCTCATCCAAATTAAATGTTAAAGTCATCTGCCCTTCACCTAAGCATCACTTTTCACCCCCTAATTGGCCATGGCAGCAACCTTAAGCAAATTTTTATAAAAAACTCACCTCCATGGCCATGGAGGGTGTGCTAAAAATTTCTCAGAGACAATTCTCCAAATCACTACTAGAGATTCATTGAGAACTCTTCAGTGCAACCAAACCACCACATTGGCCTGAATCCCCTTGCCGGAGTTCAATTTTTGAGCTCAAAACCTTGCCGAAGATAGGACAGAGCTCTCTACATATCTAATTCACCCCCTAATTGGCCATGGCAGCAACCTTAAGCAAATTTTTATAAAAAATAAAATTAAACTCACCCACACCTTCACCATAGTTAATGAAAAAGAAGGCCCATCAAATCCCCCTCATATAGAGCCTTTAGCATAGCTCTAGACCAACACCTGAAATCGAGCTTGGTTGAATTCATACCTAGGCCTTTCACCACAGCAAGAGGCTTAATCCCTAGCCTCCTTGGACCTCCACAAACGTGTCGAGCACCTCTGTTCAAAGCTTCCCTTCTCAAAGTAAGGGTATTGAACTCCTCCTCCTTCTGAGCCTATTTTGATTCTCCATTTGATTAGGCTTAATTTAATTACATGATTACCGTATGGATGTGTTCGTCACAATTAGACGAGCATTTAGAAACAAGCTACACTTAATTTTATTAGGAAATGACTGAGATCTTAAGCTTTAAAAATGGATGGTTCTCAGGCTAAGGCATTGGGGACGATAACAAGGAGCCATCTGATCACACGTTTATTTCATCAACGGACGAGATCTAGCCGGACAGCTCCTTCATACATGAACCACGTGGGCCGAGTCAGCACAAAGGTGGATGGCATCATCGAATGGGAACGCGCTGCATAGAGTTTCAGAGCCTTCTAGGATCTAGTCAACATCGCGCGTTTAAATAGATAAATAGGAATTTAAGTAATTTAGAAAATGATCCATAACTTCAAAAATCCATATCTTGGTGTAGAAAAATCACAAAAATAAAATAAAAATACCCTCTTGCTGAGTGAACAGAGGAGAATAATTTGAAAATGATTTAAAATTTATCTAATTCATATTTTATTTTTAATTAATTAAATATGATTTTGAGTCTTTTAATTCTCCAAGCATGTAGGCATCTCACCATGGCTATAAATTTTGGTATGTTGTTGCCTCTGTCTTAGGGAACATTCTTCTATCTTAGGGAACATTCATTGCTTTTTCCATAGTTAGAGGGTATTTCTATACAGAGATCTATATTTTCCAAATTTATGTTTATTATTTTCATAAATTAATCATAATAATTATCATGTTTCTTGGAAAAATCCAAAAAAAATTTGGAATGTTTGATATGACCAAATAATCCTTTGGTAAATATTTCATGGGTTAAGTCATAAAAATGCACTTAATTTCCACCAACCCTAAAACACAAAGAAAATTAATGTTGGGAAACACAAACATCAAAGTGAATATTTAAATGACTAATTTTTAATCACCACTATGACTTAAAGTTTAGATAACTCCCCATAAAAGTTTCAAAACATTTGGAGCTCATTTAATAACTCAAAATGATTTTTCAAGTTAATTGTCACTTTTAACACTAAAACAATTTTAATAATTAAAATCCAACTCAAGAAAATTATAAAAATTAGTTTTTAGAGTTCTCTGAGAATAAAAGAATTTTTAAAAAAATAAATTTGAAATTAAAATAAAAATTCCATTTTTAAGCCTATTTTTAATATTTAAATAATTTAAAATGATAAAAATCACAAAAATAATAAAATTCATGGAAATGTTCTAAACTATTTCTTAAGCACTTAGGAACAATTGGAATATTTTTTCTAACTTTTTAAGTGAAGATATTGAAATTTAAAGCTTAAAATAATTTTTAATAGGCTAAAAACGGATTTTTCACCAAAATAATTCTAGAAATTGAAAGAAAAATCAGAAAAATAATAAATTTTTTTCTCTAGGTTCCTTGACATCAGAGAGATTTAATAAAAATATAAAACTTAATTTTCCACATTTAAAACATTTAATGATTAATAAATACTTCAGTACTTAAAATAATTCTTAAAATTCAAATATAATTCAATAAATCATGAAATTTGGCCCCAATTCTTCTCTAGTCTAAGCCTAGCTCTAGTAAAATTTCAAGTGATTAGGCTTTGCCTTAGTCAAGTTATGGAATTTTCTTTAAAAAAATCCTATTTTTGTATTAAAATAAATAGGTAAATTAAATTAAATTTTGAAAAATTACATTTTTTCCTCTGATGTCTTAATTGACCTATGAGTGAGGTGGGATAAAAATCCTAAAGTCGTTTTGATTGAATTTGACAAATTATAAAGTGATAGAGCCTTAGGGGCAAAAGTGTAATTTTGGGAATTTGGCCTTAATTAACATTTAGGCTTAATTCAAGGAGGGAAAGCGGTAACCTCTGATTTTAATTAACTTATTTGGATGATTGGAACACAAGGGGATTAATTGGTAGAAACCAACCTCACACTTTCCATAATCAAGGGATAAATTTGTAATTTCTTAAATTATTAAAAATTGGAAGTATATTAAATTAAATGATTTTAGAGTTAGGGGTATGACTTTTAAAGTTGATAACTCACTAATCTAATACCCTTACTTGATGTCCAAATGACATTTAAGTATCTTGAAAATGAATAATTATTGTCACTTAAAAATTCTACTTCTTTCAAAATAACCAAGACATCTACCTAGGTCTAAAGGGCTTAGTAGTTACCAAGGCTAAATCAAATTTAGTTAAATGAGGATTATAAGAGTTAATATATAGTAAACACCTTTGAACACTCTAAGCCCAAATTAGAACTCGAATCAGCTAAGTGTTTCAATAACGCTAACTTGCCCCCTTTAAAAATCTCCACCCATATAACTTCCAAATTAAATGACAAGTAATAATTACCTTACTCTTAAGGATAATTGAATCATCAATGTTCATTTAGAATTAAAGGTATTTTCAGGATGGGCTATTAAGCAGCATAATAGGTTTAAAGGAGCACGAGACTTTTCACCAGGTAGTAAGAGGAAAGCATGTATTTGCTTCTTCCTCTTAATTCTTCCTCTTAACTTTGCTTCTTCCTCTTAACTTGTTGGATACCTCAGAGATCCACTAAACTTAATATGTTTTGCTTAACAAAAATCATCCTTAATCAAACTAATAGGAACCCACCAAGATGTGATCTAGGGTTAGGTAGGTCACTAAGACCTTACTTTTTCTGCTTTACATAAAATGTTCTAACATGCATTTTGAGTTTCAGGTGGTGGAACGAGAAGACTCGCCAGGTACGCTTTTATAGTTTACAACATTATCTTTTCTTAAGCTTTCCACACTGTGCTTACTTACCTGCATATATGAACAAAACACAAACTTGTGTGCTAAACAACAATGTCACCCTGCATGAAAACTTAAACTGTCAGAATAGCAAGGATAGCCACAAAACTAAAACCAAAACTAAAATCAACCAAAATAAAAATCACCTCCACAACTTTCAAAATATAAGACAACTCAAAATTTAATCACAAACATCACAAAAAAAAATAAAAACTACAACTAAATTAAGACATCTCTATCGGATGATCAGGAATCCCTTAGAGGAGATAACCTATTATTGCTAACGAGGCTTCCCACGGTCTAAATGAAATTATGGAACTCATTAAGTTGAGTTTAGAAAATTCATTTGGACTAAGTGAATCCAATAGAAAATAGTGGTGCCGAAAAGAGGGAACCGTGGGATCCTAACCAGTGTCGCTCTAATCAACTTTAACATCCCCCATAACATTTAAAGAACTTCAACCATAGGGCAGTCTGATTTGACAACATAACTTAACACGATAGAAAACTTAAACTCACCACAATAAGGAGTTTGGAGCTAGCATGGTGGGCAGCACAACTATCTTCAACAGGAAAACCTGTCTTCCCCAACTAAACAAATTTCCTTCCTTAGAATTAAATAACCAAGCCATAGGATTTCGAGGTTATCTACTTATATCGAGGTTATCTACTTATACAACCTAAATCCTCATCTTATCTTTAGGCCTTTGTACAGCTCTATTGTACAATATAGGCCCTAACTCGACTTAGGATTCCGAGGTTATCGTCTTTCACAACCTAAATCCTCATATCTTCCAAGCTATTTGTGTGATTGTTTCACACGTATGTAATCCCTAATTAAATAAAATTGGTAGTATGAAAAACCTAAATTTTTCTCCTCAAAATTGAAGCCAAACAATAGGATAGACCGGGAAGTCACTAAGGTTCTCCTCTGGATCCATGAAATCCCCTATTTCTTCCTCCTTTGGATTCCAAAAACAAAATGCTCCAGATTTGAGTCAATCCCATTTCACACCTCTTTGTTCGATATCATTGAAAAGTCCAATCCTTTTGAAATCCTTGAAGATAATATTTCCTGATTTTTATTGAGAGTTTTCTTAGGTGACTTTGGTCATTTAAGATGTAATTAGCTATAGGGGCTTGCCCTTATAGGAAGCTTGTCCGAACCCAACTTAATATAAACCTTATTTATTTCTTCATATTAAATAGGGGAAATTGTAGGCAAATGAAATGGTTTTGCAGACCAAACGGACTTCATATATTTCTTAGTTTATTTGATCGAGCTTCATCCTTAAGTCTTGTGTTTATCCTTTGAGATAGATACAGGGTTTGAGGTAAATCTCTCTTTCATTTAAACAATAAAAAATATGGGGTCAGTTTGATTTCATATTTTTCTAAACTTAAAATCTGTATCTAAATTAAAATGTCCTTCCAAAGCGGGAGACAAGATTTCTATTTTGGTGACCGACAGCTTCTTATGGGTAACTCTCTCAACGAAAATAGTGCCGACAGCTTCTGGAGACTCCGCTTTTCTTTCCATACAAATCAAGAAATATTATCTTCACACATCGGTAATGTGTCAATGTCCCTCTTGGATCAAATTACTCTTCTCCCATTGACATAATTTACCTATTTCTATCTTGGGAAAGTACAACCAACTCTTTGGTCTTCAGGACTATCTGTTCAATCACCTTTGAACGGAGGGGTTCATGAGGCCATTAAGGACTCTTTAAATTTTCATATGGGGTCGGACCCCCAATAGGTGTGTTGGTGGAGTAGTTTCACTTCGGCATTGTGTGTGAAAAATGGGCCCCACACTGGGTCCTAAAACACTTCACATCTCCTTTTTTACTTTAATTTGCTATTTCACAAATTGAATCAAATTGTGTTGTGTTGCATGCACTTTACAATTTTCTTATATTAATTAAATTTTTCTACTTTCAAATTACCTTTTACTAAAAATTTTAAAAAATTCCCACAAATTAAAACTTTCCCATTCTTCCCGGTCTATAGATCAACCTCTGTTAATTTTCAGTGCCTGCACTAAGATTACAAAGTTTTGGCCATATAGCTAACCCCAGAACTTTCTTTTTTAAAGCTGCTGTTATGATTTACTCAACGCTGAGTTTTTCCTGCAACCTACCGATGAGCCATGAAGCCCACAATATTTCTCCTACAATTAAGTTTGGAGCCAGATTTGAAGACCTCAAGGTTATCCTCGGGAAGGCACCATTTGTCATCATGAAAGTCACCGCTCTAGAAATTCAGGAGTTAGAATTACCGGAGGTATATCCACTTCTGCGAGGAAGTAGATTCCATCCTCTAATGGATACCAATGGGTACAAAAGTATCTGGATGATTGCCGCTACATTACCGTTACTTCATTGGCATGGTTAGGAGAAAATGAAGTCTACTCCTATCGCCCAAGTCAATTCAGTTTTTTAGAGACTAGCTACCAAAGAAGGTTGTTCAGTCAGTGAATTATTTAAACGAGCGGGGCATGCAATATTCCCTCCAATGAAGAAAGAGATTTTAAAGGATGTCAGATCCGCCAAATTTTGAAAGCCTCAGAGTCAAGATTTCTGAATTGGCTCGAGAGCACGGAGTCTCCAACGACGATGATGATGAATATTTTGACTATAATGAATACTTTGATGAAGATTTCATGGATGTCCATGTCATCGAAACCAGAGCCGCTACAACTGCGCATGAAGCTCAACCTCTCATCGAAGAGAATGTCGTAGATAGCTGTGTAGGGCTACTCTCGGCTACTCTCCTAAGGGATGAGCAATTCAACCAACTAGAGAAAAGGATAGAAGAGATGGTCACCGTCATGACCGCCATGGCCACCATTTAGGGGTAATCACAAGCACCGCAACTAACCTCTCTATAGATGAACCAACCAGAAATTATACATATCATAGATGAAAGAAGCAAAGTTGCTTCAGCAAAAAGAGATAAGCAACCAAAGAAGGATTCTCCATCAAGCCCCATACTAGAGATAGAATTTAAACAAATGGTCGAGCAAGTTCGGGAGGCCTTAATCCAATCTAAGGGTGGTGCATTGATTTTAAAGGGTAGAATTTACCCAGAAGAATTCGATGCTGTCCCCTTCCCTAAGGGTTTCGTGGCCCCAAACTTCAAGATATTTGATGGGACTCAAAATCCCAGACAACACATAGCACACTTCCGAGCCAGTTGCGGCAACACAAGAAATAGCAAAGTTTTACTCTTCCAATAGTTTGTCAGCAGCCTATTAAGGATTGCTTTTGATTGGTATGTTGATATACCCAACGGATCAGTTAAAAAATTTATCGACCTGGAACAATTATTTGTGTAAAGATTTGTTGGAGCGCAACATCATGTCTATATAAGACAGCTCATGATAAAAAAACAAAAGCCCAACGAAACTTTGGTGGACTATATTTTTAGGTGGAGAAACCTTAGCATCAAAAGTGAACCTCAGCTACAGGAACATCATGAAATTGAGATTTTACTCAAAAGCATTCATGGCCCTACTGTTTTCATGCTAGAGAGACTCACCACCAAATATTTCAAGAAGCTACTCAGCAAGCCTAACAGTCTACATGAAGAAATCAAACATATGGATTCACCCGAGAAGTCTAAGGCAACCAGAGTGTTTGAAAAGAAATCAGGAATAATAACCACTGTCGACGGAACATCATGAAATTGAGATTTTACTCAAAAGCATTCATGGCCCTACTGTTTTCATGCTAGAGAGACTCACCACCAAATATTTCAAGAAGCTACTCAGCAAGCCTAACAGTCTACATGAAGAAATCAAACATATGGATTCACCCGAGAAGTCTAAGGCAACCAGAGTGTTTGAAAAGAAATCAGGAATAATAACCACTGTCGACAAAGGGAAGTAACCAATGAAGATATATGCAGAAAATCCTCGTCAATCTTCTTCAGAATAGGCTAAGAAATAGAATAGCCAATTTAGCTAGCAACCACCTCAAGAAGGAGTATCTGGAACAGAGAATAAGAGAATGTCTCTAGCAGAACGACAGAAAATGGTGTATTCTTTCAAAGATGAATCCATGTCTAAAATTTTTAGAAGTCTGATGAAGAAACCTGAGTTCAGACTACCAGATCCAAAGAAGCCCAAAGAAGTTGACAAGAAAGAAGCACTAAATTACTGCCCATACCACAGATTGCTAGGGCATACTATAGAAGAATGTTTCATTTTTAAGGATTGGCTCGAGAAAAATCTCAAAGAAGGAAATATAATAATCTCAAATGAATATTTAAGAGAACGTAAAAAGAGTTCCATAAATATGATTTTGGCCGAGCCAATTTCTTTGATTGATTCATATACTAGAGAAGAGGGATGAAGTACGACTTGGGACTAGCTCAAGAGGGTCCTAAACCAAATACAAAATTCATCAAAACAATCTTCTACATATATCAGCAAAGATGAATGGAATGAAGTTTGGAGCAAATCGTTTAAACCTAAACCAAATACAAAATTCATCAAAACAATCTTCTACATATATCAGCAAAGATGAATGGAATGAAGTTTGGAGCAAATCGTTTAAAAAAATATTAAATCAAATCAAGAATGCATCAAAACAAGCCTCCGTTCAGAATCTTCAGCCTGTCAAGCCCAAGATGAAGATTTTGCTAGGAGATTCATCGTCATCAAAGATAAAGAAAAAGAAAAACACTACCACTACGAAGATTGATAACATGGGGGTAGGATTGGGACTGCCTCTACTAGATTGGTTGTCTCGAATTTGGGGAAGAAAATCCTCGAACCCCTAACTTTGTATGATCATCTTTTTGCCCCTCCAAAGTTTTATGAATATAATGATCGTGACTTAGGCTATGTTTTAACTGTTTTTAGTAATGACGTAATCAATAATGACCAATCTAGCCTCGATCTTGATTCCCATAATGATCCTCAAATCATACTAGAGTATGATGAACTCACTAACAAGACCAAAAAAGACATCAACGATACTAGCTACGACAGCATCGGGATTGAGGAACCAATCCTTGAGCACCACGGTGCACCACTTGTCATCAACTTAGATCTTTCTGATAAATAAGAAACACCGAAAGATTCAATAATGATAACTTAAGAAGAGGAAATTACATAAGTGAACTTAAGAAGCGGGGAGAATTACCCCCAAGAACAGCTCCAACAGATAAAGGAGAACAAATAGTAACTCGAGAAGAGCTACCTCCACCTCCACCAGTGGAAGAACCACATAACCAAGAGAAAATTGGAGGATCATGCAAAGTGGATTACAACGTGCTAGATCATCTTAGGAATTTGTCGGCCCGATTGAGCATCTATGACGCTCTAATCCTGTCAAAAGAGATGAGAGAAGTTCTAGTTACAACCTTACTTGACCCAGAGATCTGCTTAACCCAGTTGGCCAGCACATCCTCGGATGAAGTTTGTTTGTTGAAAGAACAACCTAGGGCAATTTACTGCTTGGTACCGCCGACCACAACCGACCACTCTACATCTCCATTAACATCAGCAGATTTGTGTTGTCCAGAGTTTTAGTATATCCTGAAGCATCTCTCAACTTGATGAGTCTACGGACATTGGCGTGTTTGAACATCGAAGCTCAAGAGCTTATAGCCGATAAAATGATGCTAAGAAAATTTAACAAAAAGGGAGAAAGAGCCCTTGGATTGATTACATTGTTTATGAAGGTTGGAGAACTAACAACAACCACCAAATTTCATATCATTGACATTGAGAACTCTTTTAACGCTCTACTAGGTAAACCATGGATTCATGAACACAACATGGTTCCATCATCTCTACACCAATGTATCAAATACTGCAAAAAAGGTTAAGAACATTGCATCAAAGGAGATCTACAACCATTTTCAGTTCATAAAGATGCTGCCTACTATGCGCCTCCAAAGAAAAATATTTTCTCTCAAAGAATTGTGACAAAAAAAAGTAAGGATTTGGAAGAAGTACAATGGCAGGGCCATTCAGCTCCACTTCAGCGATCTTCCACCACTCTTTTGCAACAAGTTGGTGGAGGTTCTTTTAGCTCGCACACCCAAAGTCGAGGCCGAGGACGTGGACGAGGAAGAACCAACTTAATCGTTGAACGGACTAGGCCAACCATCAACGTTGGTGATGAGGACAATTCCAAAGATGAAATAATGATGAAAAAACAGAAGAAACCTCAATATGAGATGTCCTTAGAAGAGGCCAAGAAAAGCAAATATGAGACAATGTATGATCGAATAAATCACTATGTGAATGCTATGACCCTTGCTCTGATCCTCCCTCAAAAGGTCGAGAGTTTAGAGGTCAAAGAAGTTTGTAATGCTGGTTCAAAGCCGATCAAATTTTACCCTACTTCTTTTTTTACTAATCTTAAAAATCATGTAAATTTGGATGATGATCCTAATAAAGTAATGGAATTACCTTTTGGTTACTTTTCGTCTTATGTACAAAATATAATTCAACAAGCACACTTGCTAAAATAAGTGCCAAAAGATAAATTACCACTTTTTGAAAAATTATGGATTGTTAAAAGTCAAACTCCCAACTCAAAAGAGGGTTTCAAAGTTGGTACAATCATACCAGTCGATAATACGAAATTTTGTATGGTTGTTACTGGTGAATCGGATGAGGATTGCCTTGATCTAAAGGATGGCTCTACTGATCAGCTAATAGAAGATGCTCTGTCAAAATTTGAAGAAGAAATCAAGTCAACTGTTGATGTGCTGAAAGAAATCAACATCGGGACTGAAGAGCAACCCCGACCTACTTTTACAAGTTCTCTACTCAATAATGAAGAATCTCTATAGTTGATCAAATTGTTAACTAAATTCAAAGATTATTTTACATAGAGTTATGATTAAATTCCAGGACTGTCAGCAGAGGTTGCAGTTCATAAACTCGAGGTAGACAATGATATGACCCCAATAAAACAAGCTCTCAGAAGAATGTGCCTCAAAATAGAGCAACAAGTCATCGCCGAGGTAAAGAAATTAATAGATGCTAATTTTGTAAAAGAAGAGCAATACCCCACGTGGTTGGCTAACATTGTTCCAGTCAAGAAGAAAAATGGAGAAATCTGTGTTTACGTCGACTTCAGAGATTTGAACAAGGCATACCCAAAGGATGAGTTTCCACTACCAATATTGGAAATGATAGTGGATATCGCTTCTACACATTAAATCTTCTCTTTCATAAACTGATCAGTGAGATACAACTAAATCAAGATGGCTCCCGAGGATGCAACACTTACAGCCTTCAGAACACCTATCGGGATTTTCTGCTACATAGTCATGTCATTCGGTCTAAAGAACGTTGGAGCAACATATCAACGTGCAATGACAAAGATTTTTTATGACCTCATTCACAATCAAGTGAAATAGTACGTGGATGATTTGGTCATCAAAAGTAAAAAAAATTAGACCATTTATACGATTTAAGGATTATGTTTGGATGATTACGACGATACGACCTTAAAATGAATCCATTAAAGTGCGCCTTTGGCGTTACCTCTGGGAAGTTTCTAGGATTTGTTGTCCATCATCGGGGAATTCAGATCGACCCAGATAAGATTAAAGCTATCTTGGAAATGTCTCCTCCTAAAACCTTGAAACAACTACGTTCCTTCCAGAGAAAGTTGGCATATCTGAGACATTTTATTTCTAATCTCTCAGGTAGGTGTCAGTCCTTCTCACATAAACTAAAAAGGACACCAAATTCATTTGGGAAGAGAAATGTTAGCGGGCCTTTGAGGATGTTAATCATTATTTAATGACACCTCCTGTTTTGACAGCCCCTATCCTAGGGAAACCGTTGATACTTTATACTGCGGCCTTAAACGACTCTCTTGGAGCCCTCATATCCCAAGTTAATGATGAGGGTAAAGAAAACGCACTCTACTACTTGTGTCATCATCAGATACCGACGGAAGTAAGGTATCCACCCATTAAGAAGCATTTTCTGGCGTTAATTTTTGCCGGCCAAAAGCACAGATATTACATGCTCTCTCATAAGATTAACCTAATTTCGAAAGTTAATTCGTTGCAATATTTGATTACCCGACCAACACTCTCTAGACATCTAGCAAGATGGTCAATGATCTTATTGCAATTTGATATAACTTTTCTTCCCCTCTGTGCTATCAAGGGACAGATTCTAGCAGACTTTCTCACTGCACACCTAATGACAGCTGGGACCCTTCTCAACGACAAGTTACCAGACCAACAAATACTACAAATGAAATTCTCTGACGTACAACACTGGAAAATGTACTTCGACGGTGCTTTATCAGCCAGAAAAGATAAAGGATCAGACACAGTCATACTAGGCAAAGTAGGGATCAGTTTGATCTTTATCACGCCAGATAAGGGTATGTTGAGGTTCTCATACTACCTGACAGATCTGTGCACAAACAATGAAGTAGAATATGAAGCCCTAATCACCAGATTGGAATTGGCAATCTCAATGGATATAACAGATATCGTCATCTACGGTGACTCTCAACTCCTCATCCAATAAGTTGTCGGACAATACAAGATTTTGAAATAGAGACTAGCAATATATCACTGATACGTAAAGAAGTTGTTGGAGCAGATCCCCAGTGTAACTTTCTAATGGATTCCTAGAGGACATAATGCCCATGCTGACGCTCTAGTAAAACTCACTAAGGAGCTCTTATGTCCCCTGGAGGATTCCATTGAAATCACCATACAAGGAAGATAAGTTTTGTCTCAAATCAACCTGAAAACTCTACAAAATCTCAGAAAAGAAGAAGCGATAAATGCAGTTGCTGATGTCAACGAAGACTGGTGCAAGCCATTAATAGAATATTTGCACACTGGAAAGCTGTCAGAGGACAAGTCTGAAGCACATCACATTACGAAAAGAGCTATGTCATATGCTTTAGTTGGTGATGTCCTTTATAAGTGGTTGTTTGAGCAGATGTGGCTACGATGCTTGAGCAAAGCTGAGGCACAAAATATTGTCAAAGAAGTAAATGTTGGATTATGTGGCGCTCGCTATAAAGATCAAAAGACTCGGATATTATTGGCCAGCAATGATGTCCAACAACATGGATACAACCAGAAGAGAAGATGTCACCAGTGTCATTGTCATGTGCATGGGGTGGTCTTGCACAAACCTCCAAATGTGCTACACCTAACTGTTGTCTCGTGGTCATTTGAGTGTTGGGCCACAGACATAATAAATCCGATAGACCCTCCATCCTCCCAAGCACACATGTTCATACTTGTTGCTACAGATTATTTCTCCAAATAGGCAGAGGCAGTGTCATTACGAGAGGTTACAACACAGCACGTTCTTCAGTTCTTCAAAAACCAAGTCATTTATCATTTTGCAGTACCACGAAGAACAATCTCTGACAATTGGAAAGCCATTAAAAGCACCAAAATCAAAAATTTCATCAAAATACATGAGATAGATTGGAGATACTTTATAATTTACTATCCTAGAGTAAATGGATTGAATGAAGCCTTCAACAAGTCATTGGTATAGATTTTGAAGAAAACATTGGAAGAAAACAAAAGATATTGGCACAACAAATTCCTAGAAGCTTTGTGGACCTACCGGATGATGTTTAGGACTCCCACTCAATGTACACCCTACATGCTCGTGTAAGGGTCCGAGGTCGTGCTACCTTTAGAAATTCAGATACCATCTCTTAGAGTCGCAGTCGCCAACCAACTCACAACAAAAGAAAGTGTGAAGCTCAGGCTCAAAGAACTAGAGAGTCTTGAAGGTAAATGACTTGAGCACAACAACATTTGGAACTTTACCAGGTGAAGATGGTACAATCTCATGACAAAGTGGTCCGCCCAAGGGCATACAAAGTTGGTGACCTCATCCTCATGCTCAAAAGACCTATTCTCGCACGCTGCAAGATTGGTGGAAATTTTGAGCCGACTTGGGAGGGACCATTTGTCGTTGAAATGGTTTATGCAGGAGGAGCCTACCAATTAGTAGATTTTCAGGGTGAAAGACCCATGCTACCAATCAACGGACGATACCTGAAGAAATACTATGCAACGTGACATTGCTTACCGCCACTTGACTTGAAATTTGAAATTTTGAATGTTTTGGGGTTATCTATGTGGCTAAAAGTCTGTAATCGGGTCCAAAATTTTTTCGTAACAAAATCAACCTCAATATAATGAAAAATTTTAAAAACTTTACACTTCCAATTTTACACTTCCACTTTTTCTTCTTTCTACCTTTGAACTTAATATTCTACTAAATTAAACGAAATTCACACATAAATAAACGATCTCTTCACCAAAATAAACTAAAATTTCCTTTAATAAATACTTATTTTTGTTCTTGCTCTTGCTAAGTTTCAGCCCATTGACATTTTTTCTATCGTTTGTAGAGAAATGTCAGGTCAGAGGCTGATCTTCGCCTTTAAAGATGGTTGGAATCTCACACTAAATGAAGAAATGACGCCGCAGGGTGGTACTATAGATTTTGACTTGAAATTTAACCAAGTCGGCTTGGATTATGAGGGGCCTTTAATGAATGTCGTCAGTTGACTGGAAAAGGAAGGGTTGCCCTCACTACTAAGGTTGAGCACTAAAGGTAGTGCATCACTGAAAGGAAAGAACGTAATGGTACAACGGGATCCAATGGAGGAGCCCAGCCGTCTACCATCCATGATAGCTACACTAGCTGGGGGCCTAGTCGCTACTGGTAATGAAAGATTGTTAGACACTGCTATAAAGAACACAATGCAAAAATGCTAGCCACCGAAAGTAGAGGACTTTCTTGCGAGAGGAGAAAAGACGCCAAAAAGAGGCAGAAAAGTTGCTCACCCCTATTCCTGAGGGGAAAATTTATGATCAAAGCTTGAGAGAAACTTCTTCAAGCTTGCTTGCCACAAATGATGAATCCAGGTTTGTTACAGAGTCAGACGTACTACTAACTTCAGAAGTTTTGAGCACGGGTTGCCCTACTTGCAACGCTAAAATACCTGCACGATCGTCGACTATGGGGCCATTCGTGAAATGCCCGGACCTGGGAAATTAATTTCGGGACCAGTGCACCTACAACACTACAGTACCTTAAAGGA
>NW_018239013.1:49192-56466 GCF_001263595.1 Phalaenopsis equestris | reverse complement strand
AAGTATATGTATCGCTCAAGTAATATAGGGCTATAATGGAGTCCTAGATATCGATCCCACAGGGAGTAATATTAGAACTACAAACTAAGATTTTAGAAAAGTAATACTTAATCACAACAATGGAATTTAAATTACTTCTCTTTCACTAATAGGCAATTGAAGTAAATATGTAATTTTAATAATTTTAATAACTCTTAAATAACCTATTAAATAACTAATGATACTGAGGGTTTAATTGTGATATTCAATATATAAAAAAACATCATTCTCCTTGTCAATAAATTATAGTGAATGGATAATGTGAATCCGTTCTAGTTGTATTGTGCCAAATAGGAGCATTCCTATTCTTTACTCTTTGGTCCAGGCATAAAGACCATTGACTAATCCTATGCTTTTTTACTGAATTTGCAGTTAGGCTAGGAGGATACCAGCTCTCACTTTGAAGCTCCCACATTCCCCTAGCCTGAGGGATAACATCTACATTTCAGCACCCAAACCATAGGACCGAATTGAGATAGGACCGAATTGCTAATTCCATAAATATAAGTTCAGAAATATATTTAAGTTTTTCTTTTAGGTAGGTCCAGTAAAGCCAATTTTTGATTAGACCCCAACTTCCAAGGGCTTTGACCTCCCTAAATTTTTTATGTAATCTTCAGTTTAGTTGTAAAACTCAACATATTTTAACAAATCAATTGACCAGATTGAAAGTAAATTAAGATCGATGTGAAAAGATCATCACAATTTCTTTAACATTTTCATGGCTTAACCAATTCAAATCACCATTTCACAAATCTCAAGACAAGGAGAAAGATAGGGAAAACTGCTCAGAACTCATGGGGAAAATACAACAAAACTCAGAATTCATAAATAAAAGCAATGTCATACAAACTGCACTAATTAAATAAACTTATCTCTAATTTCTCTTATCTCTAAAACTTATCTCTAATTTCTCTCCAAGCAAACTCCTCGAAGTTCCTCTGAATCTCTTCCTTTCTATACAACACACCAAATTCCTCCTTGAAGCGGCAAGGAGAAAAAAATCTCTCACTTTCCCTCCACTCTTACAATCTCTCAAAGAAGAATTCCTCACAATTTAGAATTCCTCACAATTTAGACTCCCTAGCAAACTCTCTACACACTAATGGAACGTCTCTCATTTCCAGGGCCTTTCTAAAATCAAGGACCTCTCAATTTTTGATCAAAATCTTCTTTTAAAGTTGTGGATGAGTTTTCGCAAGAGTTTCCTAAGATTTTCCTAAGCACCCCTCCAAAATTCGTCCCCATCCAATGCATTGTTGAACATAACCGTCGAGCTCGCCGTCGACGGCCTCATGGGCACCGTTGGTGGGCCTTCTAAGTGAATTAAATTTGGAGTCTCGAAAAAAGTCCGTCGTTGGCGCCTTTGGGCTCGCCATCGGTGCCCTAGTTCAAATCTTCACATTTTGGTCCTTTTTTCTCCAAATTCGCTCTTTTTTGCATCTTTTTGCTCCAATGACCCTAATTCATGATTCCTACAACAAAACATCAAAAATTCCTTTATTTAAAGTGAAATATGATCAAAAATAGTATAAAATAGGTTTGAAAATCTCAACATATTTTCCTTTGGTCAAAATCCCCCAAACATAACTATTACTTGTCCTGAAGTAATTTTAGTACTATGTAAAAGTTATGATCTATTGTAATAAAGTTTTGATTCAGAAAATACTATAAGTTTGATTTAGATAAATACCATAGTGAGATTTTCAAAAAAAATTCAAGAAATTAAATTAGCTCTATAGCTACAAGATTATCTAGTCATCAAGTTTAAGAGCACTAGTCTTCTATTTATTTCAAGAATGACTATATGTTGCAATATTAAGTCACTTAGAATATTCAAATGATAGGAACTTCATGGGAACACTACTAGTAAAAAATCTATTTCATAAATATAAGTTTAGGAGTGTATTTAGGTTTTCCCCTTAGGTAGGTCCATTGAAGCCAATTTTTGATTAGGCATATCCTTAAGCTTCTCCTCACTTTCATATTTTTTTTTTCTTTTCTCTTTTTCATTTGGATTGCTTTCAATCCTATATATTTTTCTTTTCTTTTTAGGGATTGTTGTCAATCCTTTCTTTTTCCTTTTTCAACTGAGGATAACTATATCTGGATAGCCTTTAATGATTTTAAACATCACCTTTCTTTCCCTGAATTTGAAACTCAAAACATTCCCTTATCTTATAAATATTTCATAGTTTTTACATCATTGAGCCCCAATCTTTTCTTCTCAAATGAATTTCCAGATTCTTAATACTTCAAAATATAGTTTCCTTTACTTTTAATAGTTAACTATAGTCTTATTCTCTTATACTAAATATCTTACAATATAAAATTAATTTTAATTACAAAAATATTTCTTTAAATCTACCATAATATTTAAATAGCTACAAAATATAGTTACCTGAATTAAATTCACTACATAAAATCATATTAAAAATTTTTGAAAATATTGAAATAGAGGACATCTAATAGTTAATCTTTTTATTCCCTCCCCCAAACTTAAATTTTTCAATATGAAATAATACAGGTGAAAGGAAAAACTCTAAATATAAATCATACCTCCATATTTTAGGCATTTTCATCATTCTGAAATTTTTGCAGTCCTTCTCAAAATTTCTACTTCACCTGGTCTGTAACATTATGAGTTTTTTACACACATAAATCATTAGAGAAATTGCTAGGTAATGAAATTTTGAAATAAGTACAAAACTAAAATATTAAACTAACACAATAATTCACTAATGCAACCACAATACTAAACAAAACAATTAAAATCAAAATGTGAAATAAAAATCACATTACATTACAATTCACAAAGTACTAATCAACATCCATTATACGACACATAAAAATTTAACTACCACACTAATTTTATAACAAAAATTAAAAATTATCCAAGTAAAACATAAAAAATGAAAGTACAAATACACACAAACATCCATTTCTATTACAAAAGATTACAAAAATAAAAGTAAAAGTACATCAACTACATTCAGATATCAAAATCCTAAACTATGTCTTCGTCTCCTTGGTTAGTAGGTGGATTGGGCTGATACTGAGTATATCGGGGGCACTCAAAAAAAGAAACATTAGACTCACCTCTGTAGTAGCTTCGTAGTAAGCTATCTCAAAATTTGAATTCCTCTGAAGGTACTCACTATCATAATCATGTCGACATTCTAAACCTCTAATCCTTTCATTTATTAATTCTATACTCTTTTGTTGTAAGGTCAACTCATTCATCAAATCATTCAGAGTAATAGAACTAGAAGGTGGAAGATCATAACTTATAGAAGGGATATCTCTACTAGTAGAAGGTTCTTCAAATTAGCTTTACTAATGGGTTTCATAGGGTAAACCCATTCCTCGTCACCTCCAGCTTCCACTCCAGAAAGTTGGCAAAGTGCATAAATAAGGCCAGGATGTCCTAGACCTTCACTTGTTTCACTCCTTGTCATAGACAATATATTTTTAAAAATAATTCTCCCCACATTTATATTTCTATTATTTTGAATACAGAAATTCAGAATAGCTCTATCTCTAGTTACCTCACTATGGTGATAAGTCGGTAACATAGTAGAGGAAATAAAGTAGTGCGACACTTTAAATGTGGCATTTAACATGGAAGCAAAAAAATTTATCCATTCTCGTTGCTTAATCTTCCACGTTCCTTTCCCATCAATGAGAAAGTTAATCACATCATTAAGGAGGCCTTCCATAGTACTGGAGGATTCATAATGGCAGCAATAAGAGTTTGGGTTTGTAAAAGGTTTTAATGTGAGCGGCATTAAATTCAATAGGAAATCCCCGCACTTGAATGATTCCATCTTCAGAATAGAACACGTTGGCATAGAATTCTTCCACAATATTATTAGCATTCAAAGACCTTATTGGTGGTGTAACAGAAGTTTTCTCACCTCACCTCGGTAATTTCTCACCTCGCCTCGGTAATAACTCGTTCAATTTCTCCTCCCGGACTCTCAAAAGCTCGTTCTTGTATGCATTTCTTTCCTTCGAATACTGAAGTAAATCTTGATTGAGCCTTTGCATTGATGAAGCGAGACTCCTCGAACTAAAGTCATCTCTTTTGTCGTGGAGCCATTTCAATCTAATCACAATTATAGAAAAATTATAAAATATACTTCAAATATGCAAATAATGGCTTCCAAGAGTAATTCTAAGAGTTCAACACTAAGTTCCATGAATTTCTTCCCAATATTTTCTTCACATTCTCAATTTTTTTGAATTTCCTCAATGTGGAAGAAATCCAAGGTAAAAATCAAATATTTTTAGTTTGGACTAAAGCTCTTACCTAAAGATGATCAAATCTGGTGTCTAAATGCCTTAAAATCGCCTCCCAATCCAAGATCTCTCAAGCCCTAGGTCAAAAATCACATTTTTCAGAGGAAGGGGATGATAAATAGTGGTGGTTGACTGGTCAAAATTGCGATTAAAGGTTTTTTTTGGGATCTCACCGTCGGCTGAGTATTCGACACCATTGGCGCGCTCTATCGAAATTATATCCTAATACTCGGGAAAAGTCCTCCGTCGGGGGCGTCGAGGGCGTCGTCGGCGGGCTCTATTGAAATGGTTCAATTCCCGGATTTTTGCAATTTCGATCAATTTCAAGCCTCAATGACATCCGTTCAATTGTTATAGATATAATTGCAAATGATTAAACGATGTACTTATTACAAATAAATTTTCACAACACAAAACATCAATTTATATATATAAATTCCAAGAGTTACAATTTACATTACATAACACACCTAAGTTTGGTATTTTCTCAACCTTAATACATTAATTCACACACAACACAAGCCCCAACCCTCAAAACGCTAAAAACAAAACATCCTATGCTCAGTCTTAACTATACAGAGATCTAAAAGCATAATTCTAAAGCAAAGCAAATGCAAAGTTCAAATCAAATTACATATATAGATAGATAGGTAGCAATATAAATCTACTATTTTTCTGACTCGGTACTAGATTCTCCTCTAAGATCACCCATTGATTGCACATGAATGAAAAGGTTATAGAAGGGTCGTAGAAGGGTCGGTATGGAAGGGTCGGTATGTAAATTCTTCAGTAGAATCTTCTTCTATCAATTTCATCCTCCTCATCAACCGTATCAATTATATGTCCAGAGTGAGAAAAATGTTCTTTCATCCTCCAATCGAGATGATCAAAGAAATCGAAGATATTATTAATTGCATTCATGACATTTTGTACCTCCTTCTCCAATTTCTTAATTCTGCACAGGATCACCAGAGTCTTGTCTGGAACTAAAGGTTGAATTGCCAGTGAATTTTGAGATGATTGATTTATCATAATAGTCATGTCAATTTCATCTTCAAAAGCTGGGAATTTCTCAGTTGGGTCTAAAGGCTTCCAAGGTAGAAGTACCTTCTCCCAATTTTTGTATGATACTTGGAATTGACTATAAAGTGAGAAAATTTTGGAAGGGTGTCCAACCCCACAAGTTGATCCATGAACGATTAGGCTCAAAATCAACTTCACAATTATTGCTTCACAATTATTGATCCAAATTATTGATCCAATATTGATCGGCAATCTCATTTGGATGCAGTAATTCAGAATAGCACTTTCTTTAGAAACTTTACCGATCTTCATTGTCGGTAACAGTTTCGTAGAATTGAAGAAATTTTAGTGTAAGAAGTGCCAGTGTTTTGAAATGAGATTTAGGAGTGTTGCAGAAAAACTACCATACCCGTTTTCTCTCATTTTCTAGTCTTCAGTTTCATCTATTAAACTTTGGTAAATCTCATTCATCTGGTTCCTTGTCGGGATGAAGTTGGAATAATGGCAGACAGAAAGTTCTCGGTCATATATAATTCATTGATCCATGTAGGAGTAAAAGTTATCCATCGTCCTCGCACATAAACGACTCCCTGATTGATTCTGTGCAAATTTGCATAAAATTCATTCACTACAGGAACAACCACGATAGTGGTAGTATAGCACAACACTTCCCATCTTTGTCGCACTATCATCTCTTTAATTGTCATAGAGGGATTGTTCAATCCATGATTTATGAATCCTTGTTCCTTGAATAATATTTTCTTCGTTAGTACCTTAATAAATATTCCCCGTGCTTTCGCACTAATGAACTTTCTCCGGTTGAACACTCACATTCTAGGATTATCAGGGGAATTGGAAGCCATAAAAAGGAAGCCATAAAAATGGTGGAGTTTCACTTCATTTTTGGGGAAAATATGAACTTAGAAATCAAATTTGGGAGTTTAAAAGGGGTAACTCCCTCCCAAAAACTACCAAAAACCGCCATTCAAACTCTAGAAACCGCCATCCCGCCGGTCTTGCCGTCGGCGGCGTCAAGGGTGTCATCGGCGAGCCTTCTGTATTTAATTACCCGGACTCTCAAGAAAATCCTATCGTCGATGATGTTGATGGCGCCGTCGGCGCCCAAGGTAAAAATTGCACAGTTTTGCTCTGGTCCGAATGAGTTCTAAATTTTCTCTTTGAATCCAATTTTTATGATGATTCAAGGGTAATTAAGGGTAGTAGAGTTCAATACTACCACAAACTAATGATAATTTCAAATAAAAACTACTATAATCACAATAAAAATAAAGATAATTACAGGTTGCCTCCCATAAAGTGCTTGGTTTAACGTCGTCAGCCCAACCTATTCAGATTTTTTCAAGTTGACTGATCATTAAAACCACTTTAAAATTTGGTCTTTCACCCTAAAAATACAGTTTTAATCTGTATCCATTTACTTTAAATCTATTTCCAGTCTGGTGATCTTGTAAGTATAAACTTGAGTCACAATAAAGGGTCCTAACCAACGAGACTTTAATTTCTCAGGGAATAACTTCAGCCTAGTATTGTAAAGCAAAACTTCTTATATTGGTTTAAAGTTCTTTTGGTTAATCTTCTGATCATGCCATAACTTTAGTTTCTCCTTATAAATTCTGTCGTTTACATAAGATTCATTTCTTAATTCTTCCAATTCATTTAATTTAATAATCTCTTCTTACCGGCATCTTTAAAATTATAGTTGAATTCTTTAATCGCCCAAGATTCTTTATGCTCTAATTCTACTGGTAAGTGACAAGTCTTTTCAAAAATCACTCTGTAAGGAGTCATTCCAATAGGAGTTTTATCAGCAGTCCTGTAAGCCCACAATGGGGTATCCAGTCTAGTGGACCAATTTAAGCTACTAGGGTTTACAGTCTTTTCAAGTATTT
>NW_018239013.1:46913-48360 GCF_001263595.1 Phalaenopsis equestris | reverse complement strand
TGTATTTAAAACATACACATTGGAAAGTAACTCTTTTTCAGTAACAGTATAGTTAGTTTGTGCATCATTAAGAGTTTTACTATCATAGTATATAACTTTAAAAATCTTTTCATACCTTTGTCCAAGGACAACTCCAATAGCATAATCACTAGCAGCACACATTAGTTTGAATGGTTTCTCCAAGTTAGGTGAAACTATAATAGGGGCTGTGATTAATTTTTCTTTAATAACTCAAAGGCATTTAACCAACTGTTCAGTAAATTCAAATTTCTTGTCCTTTTCTAAAAGTTGGTATAGAGGTTTATTAATTTTTGAAAAATCTTTAATAAAATGCATGTAAAAACCAACATGTCCAAGAAAACTCCTAACCTCTCTTACATTAGTATGAGGTGTTAGTTTAGATATAACTTGGAATTTTTGTAGGGTCTGCTTCCATACCATCTTCCAAAATTTTATGTCATAACACAATTCCTCCTGCAACCATAAATTGACATTTCTCCCAATTTAGAATCAAATTAGTTCTTTTGCATAACTCCAAAACTTTTTCAAGATAATTCAATCATGCGTCAAATGATGTTCAAAATACAAGAAAATCATCCATAAATAATTACAATCCATCATCAATTAACTTCTAAATATAGACATCATACATCTCTGGAATGTTGCAGGTGCATTACATAATCCAAAAGGCATTCTTCGAAAAGCAAAAGTTCCAAAAGGACTAGTAAATGTTGTCTTTTCTTGATCCTCGGGAGCAATAGGAATTTGATGGTAACCGGTATATCCATCTAAAAAATAAAAATATTTGTGCCCAGCAGGTCTATCCACTATTTAGCCAAAAAGGGTAAAGGGAAGTGATCTTTCCTGGTGGCAGTGTTTAATTTTCTGTAATCAATGCAAATACGCCACCAAGTAACTTGTCTGATAAGTATTAATTCATTATTTTCTTTTATTTCAACAGTCACTCCTCCTTTCTTAGGAACACAATGAATTGGACTTACCCACGCACTAGCTGAAATAGGATATATAATTCCAGTGTCTAACCATTTCAAAATTTCTTTCTGAACAACTTCTTTCATCATTGGATTTAATATCCTTTGTGGATGGATCAACTCTTGGTTTATATTGTTTATCTAATATAATTTTATGCATACATATCAAAGGATTGTTTTCCTTAATATCAGCTAAGGTCCAACCAAAAGCTTTCTTATATATTTTTAATGTATCTAACAGTCTTTGCTCTTGCAAATCATTTAATTCTGAAGATATAATAACAGGTAATGTAGATGAGTCTCCCAGAAACACATATTTCAAGTAGCTAGGCAATATTTTCAACTGACGTTCAGGTGGTTTTATTCTTGCTGGAAATGATTCTTATCAGCATTTTCTGTGATATCCAACATCTCAAATCTTTCTTGAACATAATCTAATTCTTCATTTTCTAATT
>NW_018239013.1:45297-46136 GCF_001263595.1 Phalaenopsis equestris | reverse complement strand
TGGTGGAGGTTTCTCCACAGTAATTTTCATTGGTGTAAGTGGATATTCTAAATCTGGGTATTCATGTTGCTTTTCTTTTTCTGTCTTCACTTTCTATTTTTCAGTTTCCATTTTTTTTTGCACTCTTATTTCCAAATCTTTTCCACTTTGTAATTGTATCACTTTTATCTATTCTTCTCCTTGATCTTTAGGATTTGGTTCCACTGTACTAGGAAAAGTTCCTAATGTTCAGTTACTAAGTGCAGTAGCGATATGCCCTAATTGATTTTCAAAATTCTTTATAGAAGTTTCTTGATTTTGTAACCGATTTTCTTGAATTTGTAATTAATTTCCTTGGTTCTACAATTGTTGACCCATGTTTAAAATCATCTCTTCCATAGACAACCTATTTTCCTTAATTTGAATGTTACTGTTAATTCTTGGAGGATAAGAAGATCTATAATTAACATTTCCTTGGTTGGATGAATTTCCTAATGGGTTCACTGGGTTGTTTGCACTTTATTGATTTGTAGCAGAATTGTTTATCCAAATAAAATTTGGATGATTCTTCCAACCTAGGTTAGAATAGTTTGAATAAGGGTTGTTGGGTCTATTAATAGCATTTAAAGTCTCATATGAAGGTTGAACATCCACAAATTGCCTGGATGAATTCTCTTCCATCATAGTAGGTGTTGGAGAATAATTCATTCCATAATGATCTAATTTCTTTGATATTGCAGCAATCTGCAAAGCTAACATAGATATTGCATCAGAATCATGGATACTAGCTACTCTTTTAGGATTTACCCTTTCAGAGGGCCATTGAAAACTGTTGGTAGCCATCTCTTCTATTAACAAAT
>NW_018239013.1:37744-45272 GCF_001263595.1 Phalaenopsis equestris | reverse complement strand
AGGAACCACCAGCCGCAACATCTATAATCGATCTAAGTGATCCCACTACTCCATTATAAAAAGTTTGAATTATCAACCAATCTGGTAATGAATGATGAGGGCATTTCCTAAAAAGATCTTTAAATCTCTCCCAAGCTTCATATATTGACTCTCCATCAATATGACAGAATGATGTTATGTCATTTCTAAGTTTAGTAGTTTTGGATGGAGGGAACTATTTGGATAGAATTTTCTGTGAAAGTTCTCCCCAAGTTGTAATAGATCCTGGTGCTAACGAATTTAACCACATCTTAGCCTTATCCTCAAGTGAGAAAGGAAAAAGTCTAAGTCTAACAGCATTATTTGAAACTCTGTCATGTTTAAAAGTAGCACACAGCTCTAAAAAACTAGCGAGGTGTAAATTAAGATCTTCATTTGGTGTACCTCCGAATTTATTATTTTGTACCATTTGGATAATAACGGGTTTAACCTCAAATGAATTAACAGCTACATCAGGATTTTGTATAGATAAGTGAATTTCATATGTTGTAGGATTTGCATAATCTTGTAGGGGTCTAGGTTGGTGTTCATTTTCTATTCCTTGATTGTTCATGTTGTTTTTCATTGTATCAGAATTTCTAGGTTCTCTTCTCAATCTTCTAATTTTTCTAACAGTTCGAATTCTGAATTGTAGGGTATAAGATTTTCAGGTCAAAATTTATGCATACAATTTGAAATCAGTACACAGTAAAATAGTTAACTAAATTATAAAAATAAGTTGCAATTCAAGTAAAAGTTTTCTAATAATCCTAATTTGTCCGTTACTCTAATTTTGATTCTTGTTTACTCCCCTGCAAAGGTACCAAAAACTTGACAGTGACTTTATATATGCATAAAAATATAAGTATTTAATACTGCTGCTAAAAGATTTAATTCCTCAGCAACTATACCAAAAACTTAATAACAGTTATAGATTCGAATAAAGATGTATGTATAAAATATTCAATAATTGTAAAGTTACACTTATCAACGCAAGTATATGTATCACTCAAGTAATATAGGGCTCTAATGGAGTCCTAGATATCAATCCCACAGAGAGTAATATTAGAACTATGAACTAAGATTTTAGAAAAGTAATACTTAATCACAATAATGGAATTTAAATTGCTTATCTGTCACTAGTAGGCAATTGAAGTAAATATGTAATTTTAATAACTCTTAAATAACTAATTATACTAATAAGGTTTTTAATGTGATATTCAATATATAAGAAAGCATCCTTCTCCTTGTCAAGAAATTATAGTGAATGGATAAAGTGAATCAATTCTAGTTGTATTGTGCCAAAAAGAAGCATATTTATTCTTTACCCTTTGGTCCAGGCATAAAGAACATTGACTTATCCTACAATTATTTACAAAATCTGCAGCTAGGTTAGGAGGATACAGGCTCTCACTTCGGAGCTCCCATGATCCCCTCACCTGAGGGCTACCATCTACATTTTAGCACGCGCACCCAAACGATAGGACCGAATTGAGGATTTTAGTCTGTCACTCTAAAATCTCCAATTCTACGCCCGATAATTTTTATTTTTTTATTTATTTACACCCAAATTTTAAGGACTTTGATCTCCCTATATCTTGGATGTAATCTTCACTTTAGTTGTAAAACTCAACATATTTTAACAAATCAATTGGCCAGATTGAAAGTAAATTAAGATCAAAGTGAAAAGATCATCACAACTTATTTAACATTTTTAAGTTTCATGGCTCAACCAATTCAAATCACCATTTCACAAATCTCAAGATAAGGAGAAAGACAGAGAAAACTACATAGTTCTCATGGAGAAAACATAAAAAAACTCGTAATTCATATATAAAAGCAACGTCATACACACTACAACAAGTAAATAAACTTATCTCTAATTTCTCCCTAAGCAAACTCCTCAAAGTTCCTCTGAATCTCTTCCTTTCTTTACAACACACAGAATTCTTCTTCGAAGAGGTAAGAAGTTTTACAACACACAGAATTCTTCTTCGAAGAGGTAAGGAGTATGAAATCTCTCACTTTTCCTCCACTCTTACAAACTCTCTAAGAATTCCTCACAATTTAGACTCCCTAGCAAACTCTCTACACACTAATGGAACTTCTCTATCTTCCAAGGCCTTTATAACATCCAGGACCTCTCAATTTTCGGCAAAAATCTTCTTTTAAATTTGTGGAAGAGTTTTCCTAAGAATTGCCTAAGCACCCCTCCAAAATTCATCCTCATCCAATGCATTGTTGGGCATAACTGCCGAGCTCACCGTCGGTAGCCTCGAGGGCACCGTTAACGGGCCTTCTAAGTGAATTAAATTTGGAGTCTTGAGAAAAGTCTGTCGTCGGCGTCGTTGGCCTCACCGTCAGCGCCCAAGTTCAAATCTTCACATTTTGGTCCTTTTCGCTCCAAATTCGCTCTTTTGCATATTTTTGCTCCAATGACCCTAATTCATCATTCCTACAACAAAACATCAAAAATACATTTCTTTAAAGTGCAATATCATCAAAAATAGTGTAAAATAGATATAAAAATCTCAACATATTTTCTTTTGGTCAGTACACCTCTACAAATGACGGAACTCAGACTGCTGATTACATGATAGAGGCAAAGCCATATGTCCCAATGGAGGCAGAGCCATATGTTCTAAGGGGTACAGGGCCTTACGTCCCATCAGACGGCGGATCATACATTCTGTTAGAGCCAAAGTCAGCACCAGCTTGGGTTCTTGCCACCGTTGAAATAAGGGAACTTCCTCAACAGCCGCCAATCATAAGCACGGCGTAATATTACAAAATAAGCAAAGTGAACAAAAGAAATTTTGAATTCTACAAAGAAGTACAAGGGAGATTCATCATCATATTAGAAGGTTTGGAATTATACACCAAGTACTTCTCAGAAAGTGTTGAACAAAGCATTCTTGACTGAATTTTTGAACTAAGGGATAAAGGTCGAGCAGGCTTGCTCATGGATAGGACCTATTCTGAGCCAAGGAAATTGATGCGAGGAAAAGGGAGAATTACTATCCAGTGTGGCTGCTGCTACAACTCTATAAATAATAGACAAGGGAATCCTCATGGGATTCTCAGACATGATCAGATGGATCCACTACTGCCAATGATAAAGTGGATGAGTAAAAGGATGTTCAGGTTGAGTATACTGCCCGTTAAATGCATTCCTAACAGTTGCATTATCAACATCTACGACGAGGGTGAATGCATTCCTCCACCTATAGACCACCATTACTTTGTGAGACCTTTCTGCATGGTCTCATTCATGAGTAAAAACAACATCTTATTTGGGAAAGAAATTGACATCATTGGCCCTGGTGAGTTCAGAGGATCTGTGGAGATTCCCCTACCAATTAGTTCAGTACATGTTCTCAAAGGGAATGGAGCGGACATTGCCAAGCACTGTATTCCAGGAGTACAACACCATAAGGTATCTGTGACCTTTCGACAGATGGATGACAACAGAATATTACACGGATTTCATCCAAATCCATGACTGGGGGTGCTACTACCATACAAGCCATGAAAGGGTTGTACCTCTAAGTACATGCAAAGGGAACTTTATCCTGGAGCATGGCTTAGAAGGTCTGCTCGATCAGGAGCTCATAACAACAGGAACAGAAGGTCAAAGGATTCTTTTCCACTCTACTACATTACAACAAATATGAGATATATCATAGATACTCATCCAATGATATGTACTTGCCGTAAGATATTTTGGATGTACTTTGATTCAGTTACTATAACGTACTTTTTTAGGCATTAGCCTACACTTGATCTATAACATTTATTGAAACAGATGAATGATGTTTCTTTTAGAAATTTGTCTGTTTGTTCAAATTGCTATTTTGCGCGATAGATAAAAGCCACGGATCATGCGTTGGGTTAAAATTACAATGAACAAAGAACGAAACAATAAAATTTGACAATAATAAAAAAAACCAACAAACAAGCAACAAAACCAATCTCTTTTGAAAATCAACTAACTAAAATTAAATTTTTGAAAACAAATTTTGAAAATTAAACATGATAAAAACAAGAATAAAAGAAAATAAATTTGTTGAGTTGATTCTCTCAATTTTGAGATCTCTTACTCTTTGCTCGCGCAGCACAACTATCTTTGTCTGCATTAATTCTCTTAACATCCCTACGGAGTTTCACGTTCTTCAAAAAACCTCAAGAAGTTTCACAAATCTTCTTCAACAATGTCAACATTTCCAGCTCGCGCAGCACAACTATCTTTGTCTGCATTAATTCTCTTAACATCCCTACGGAGTTTCACGTTCTTCAAAAAACCTCAAGAAGTTTCACAAATCTTCTTCAACAATGTCAACATTTCCACATGACACATGTCTCTGGATTCAACATCATCAATTCTCATTTTTGAATCAGTCCTTAACTTTTGATTCACTCCTTTTTTAGGTCAATCCTTACCTTCCGACACTCTCTTTTGAGATTGATCATTAACTTTCAATTCTCATTTTCGAATCAGTCCTTAACTTCTTATTCACTCCTTTGAGGTCGATCCTTACCTTCCGACACTCTCTTTTGAGATTGATCATTAATTTTCAGTTGTCATTTTAGAATCAGTCCTTAATTTCTAATTCACTCCTTTTTGAGGTCGGTCATTACCTTCCGACACTTTCTTTTGAGATTGATCAATAAATTTCAATTATCATTTTTGAATTAGTCCTTAACTTCTGATTCACTCCTTTTTTAGGTCGGTCCTTAACTTCCGACACTCTCTTTTGAGATTGATCATTAACTTTCAATTCTTATTTCTGAATCAGTCCTTAACTTTTAATTCACTCCTGTGAGATCGGTCCATACCTTCTGACTCTTTTGACATTTATCATTAACTTTCAATTCTCATTTTTGAATCAGTCATTAATTTCTGCTTCACTCCTTTGAGGTCGGTCCTTACCTTCCGACACTCTCTTTTGGGATTGATCATTAACTTTCAATTTTCATTTCATTTTCGAATCAGTCACAGTCATTAACTTCTGATTCACTCCTTTGAGGTCGGTCCTTACCTTCCGACACTCTCATTTGAGATTGATCATTAACATTTAATTCTCCTTTTCAAATCAGTCCTTAACTTCTGATTCACTCCTTTGAGGTCGATCCTTACCTTCCGACACTCTCTTTTAAGATTGATCATTAACTTTCAATTCTCATTTTTGAATCAATCCTTAACTTTAGATTCACTCCTTTGAGGTAGGTCCTCAACTTATGACTCTCTTCCTAAGATTGATCATTAACTTTTAATTCTCATTTTTGAATCAGTCCTTAACTTTTGATTCGCTCCTTTTCAAGGTCGGTCTTTAACTTTTGACTCTCTTTCAAGATTGATCCTTAACTTTCAATTCTTACTCTAGAATCAATTCTTAACTTTTGATTCCCTCTTTCGAGGTCGGTCTCTAATTTTTTGTTCTCTTTTTGAAATTCTTACTTAAATTTAAATGTTCACCTTGAGGTCAGTACCTAAATTTTGAATTCCTTTGGATTGATACCTAAATCTCAAATTCCCACCTCAGAATCAGCACTTACATTCTGATTCTCATCCTCTATAAAAACTTGAAACTTGATAGCTCAAAACCTACTCTCTAATCCCCAACGAGAGTCCCTGTCTCTTAAATTTGATCAAATATTCATCTGTTAATTCCCAAGTAGTAATAAATAATATACACAATTTTACACTCCTTTTGTGTCTATTGAATTAGGAGTCTATATTGGTTTTGTTGATATCATTGGTCAATGCTAGTACGCGCGGTGTGCTTGCCAAGTACACCACACCTATTGGGGGTCCATTTGTTGACCTCACTTTTGGTTGAGGTCTAGTTCTTTCTCTTAGGTAGCCTATGGTCTAGCCATAGGACTTTCCTATTAAATATTCCTAGAAAACTAGAAAAAGAACCATCACTATTAGAAATTTTCAACTCCTCTTTACTCAACATGAAGCTCTACATATTGGTCCTAACCTCTAGCACTTAGTAGGTGGGGTCATTATGAGGGAGCTCAAGGGGAGTTCCCACAGGACTGTTTGACCTTAAGGTTAACCTTGGGTGTTGGCCTAAAGCTAAGGCACTCACTACAATCACCTCACCACAATCACTCATAACCCTGAACCTAAAATTTTCTTGACTTTGATCCTTTAATCCTTTGGGAGACTCATGTAGATGGTCCCCTAAACCCACTGGCCCTAGGCTAGGGTTTAGCTAAAACCAGTACATAGAGGACCCAAATGGGATTTCCATTTTTCCATGGCTTACTTATGGTGGTTAGCTCCCCAATTCTACCAAAGATACCCAACTTGGCCTTTTGCCCTAAACTATCCCAAATTACCTAAGTACCCTTGAAATCAAATGGCCAGATTGAAAGTAAATTATAATCGAAGTGAAAAGATCATCACAATTTATTAAACATTTTCATGGCTCCACCAATTCAAATCACCATTTCACAAATCTCAAGACAAGGAGAAAGACAGAGAAAACTACTCAGATCTCATGGGGAAAACACAAAAAAACTTGAAATTCATAAATAAAATCAAAGTCATACAAACTACAATAATAAATAAACTTATCTCTAATTTCTCCCCTAGAAAACTCTTTGAAGTTCCTCTGAATCTATTCCTTTCTTTACATAACATAGAATTCCTCTTTAAAGCGGTAAGGAGGAAAAAATCTCTCACTTTCCCTCAACTCTTACAATCTCTCAAAGAATTCCCCACATTTTTGACACTCTAGTAAATTCTCTATAGACTAATGGAACCTCTTTAACCTCCATAACCTCTAGAGTCTCTCCAGGCTCTCCAGGCTCTCCCAACTTTTGGCCAAAATCTTCATTTAAAGTTGTGGATGAGCTTTTCCAAGAGTTTCTCAAGAGTTTCCTAAGCACCCCTTCAAAATTTGTCCTCATCCAAGGCCTAGTTGGACATAACCGCTGAGCTCGCCGTCGGCGGCCTCGAGGGTGCCATCCGCGGACCTTCTTAATGAATTAATTCTGGAGTCTCGGGAAATCTTGACTTCGACGGGGTCGATGGCACCGTCGGCGCCCTAGTTCAATTCTTCACATTTTGGCCCTTTTCGTTCTAAATTTACTTCTTTTTGCATCATATTGCTCCAATGACCCTATTTCATCATTCCTGCAACAAAACATCAAAAATACCTTTCTTTAAAGTTTAATATCATCAAAAATAATATAAAATAGGTATGAAAATCTCAACATATTTTCCTCTGGTCAAAATCCCCCAAACTTAACTATTCTTTGTCCTCAAGTAATTTTAGTACTACATAAAAATTATGATCTACTGTGGTAAAGTTTTAATTCAGAAATACTATAAGTTTGATTTTGATAAATATCATAGTGAGATTTTTAGAAAAAATTCAAGTAATTGAATTAACTCTGTAGCTACAAGATTATCTAGTCATCAAGTTTAAGAGTTCTAGTCTTCTATTCATTTCAAGAATGACTATATGTTGCAATATTAAGTCACTTAGAATAT
>NW_018239013.1:37312-37561 GCF_001263595.1 Phalaenopsis equestris | reverse complement strand
CTTTCAATCCTATATATTTTTCTTTTCTTTTCAGGGATTGTTGTCAATCCTTTCTTTTTCCTTTTTTAAGTGAGGATTACTATATTTGGATAACCTTTAATGATTTTGAACATCACCTTCTTTACCTAAATTTGAAACTCAAAGCATTCTTTTACCTTATAAATATTTCATAGTTTTTACATCATTGAGCCCCAATCTTTTAATCTCAAATGAATTTCCAGATTCTTAATACTTCAAAATATAGTTTCC
>NW_018239013.1:32972-37158 GCF_001263595.1 Phalaenopsis equestris | reverse complement strand
TTAAGTTACAAAATTAATTTTCATTACAAAAATATTTCTTTAAATCTACCATAATATTTAAATAGCTACAAAATATAGTTACCTGAATTAAATTCACTATATAAAATCATATAAATAATTTTTGAAAATAATTAAATAGAGGACATCTAATAGTTAATCTTTTTCTTCCCTCCCTCAAACTTAAATATAAAATGATACTCGTGGAAAGAAAAACTCTAAATATAAGTCATATATCAGTATTTTAGGCATTTTCATCATTCTGAAATTTTTGCAGGCCTTCTCAAAATTTCTACTTCACTTGGTCTGTAACATTAGGAGCTTTCTTCAAATATAAAATATTTTTGGGTAATGAAATTTTGAAATAAGTATAAAACTAAAACATTAAACAAGCACAATATTTCTTAACACAACCACAATACTACACAAAATAATTATAATTAAAATGTGAAAATAAAAATCACATTACATTACAATCTACAAAATACCACTCAACGTCTATTATACTACACATGCAAATTTAACTACCACATTAACTTATAATATAAATTAAAAATTATCCAAGTACAATATAATAATAAAAATGAAAGTCCAAATACACATAAACATCCATTTTTATTACAAAAGATCACAAAAAGAAAAGTACAAGTACAAGTACATCAATTACATTCAAATATCAAAATCCCACACTATGTCTTCATCTCCTTGATCAGCAGGTGGATCGGGTTGATATTGAGTATACCGGGGGCACTCAGGGAAAGTAACATCAGGCTCACCTCTGTAGTGTCTTCTCGTTGGGACGAAATTGAAATAGTGGCAAACAGGAACATTGTCTATCATATATAATTCGTTGATCTGTGCAGGAGTGAAAGTGATCCATCTTCCTCGCACATAAACAACTCCTTGGTCGATTCCATGTAAATTTGAATAAAACTCTTTTACCACTGGAACCACCACAGCGGCAGTAGTGTAGCACCACACACACATGAAATTGTGGCCAATTGTTCTCCATTTCTCATGGGATTCATAAGTTTTAAATTCTGTCTTACTAATGAGTTTCATAGGATAAACCCATTCTTCATCTCCAAATTCTGCTCTAGAAAGTTTACAAACTGCATAGATAAGTCCAGGGTGTCCTAGACCTCCACTAGTCTCACTCCTTGCTGTAGTCAAATATATAATTCTCTCCACATTTATAGTTCTATTATTCTGAATACAGAAATTTAGAATAGTTCTATCTCTAGTTACCTCACTATGGTGATAAGTCCGTAACAGAGTAGAGGAAATAAAATAGTGCCATGCTTGAGAGGTGGCATTTAACATGG
This sequence comes from Phalaenopsis equestris, assembly GCF_001263595.1. Lineage (NCBI taxonomy): Eukaryota > Viridiplantae > Streptophyta > Magnoliopsida > Asparagales > Orchidaceae > Phalaenopsis > Phalaenopsis equestris. The sequence goes on along the minus strand of NW_018239013.1, from coordinate 35,836 downwards.
AAGCAGAAAAATTTACCCGTTCTCATTATTTAATCTTCCACGTTTCTTTCCCATCAGTGAGAAAGTTGATCACATCATTCAGGGGGCCTTCCATAGAGTCTGGGACTTTGTAAAAGGTGTTGATGCGAGCGGCATTAAATTCAACAGGAAATCCCCGCACTTGAACTATTCCATCTTCAGAATAAATTATGTTGGCCTAGAACTCCTTCACAACATTTTCATCAGCTTTATTTGTGGTGTAACAAAAGTTTTCTCACCTCCGCTTGGCAATAACTCGTTCAATCTCTCCTCCTGGGCTCTAAAAAACTCAATCTTGTATGCACTTTTTTCCTTCAAATACTGAAGTAAATCTTGTTTGAGCCATCGCATTGACAAAGCAAGACTCGTCAAATTCAATTCGTCTCTTTTGTCATGGAGCCATTTCAGAGCCATTTCAATCTAATTTTTCAATCTAATTAAATCATAGAAAAAATTCCAAAATATACTTCAAATATGCAAATAATGGCTTCCAAAAGTAATTCTAAGAGTTCAAAACTAAGTTCCATGAATTTCTTTCTCAAAATTTTGGGTCTCCTTAATGTGGAAGAAATTCATGGTAGAAATTCATGGTCAATGTGGAAGAAATTCATGGTCAAAATCAAATATTTTTAACTTAGAGTGAAGCTCTTACCTAGAGAAGATCAAATCCGGTGTCAAAAAGCCTTGAAATCACCCTAAATCCAAGAACTCTCAAGCCCTAGGTCAAAAACTGCATTTTTAGGAGGAAGGGGAGGATGAATAGTGGCGGTTGACTGGTCAAAATCACGGTAAAAGGTGTTTTTTCGCTATCTTATCATCGGCGGGGCCGATGGCACCGTTGGTGTGCTCTATTGAAATTTAATCAAAACTCTCGGGAAAAATCCGCTGTCGGCGGGGTCGAGGGCGCCATCGGCAGGATCTACTGATTTTTGCTCAATTCTTGAATTTTTGCGACTTCGATCAATTTCAAGCCTTAACGACATCCTTTCAATCATTATAGACATAATTTTAAGTGATTAAATGATGTACTTATCACAAATAAACTTTCACAACACAAAACATCACATTTTTATATAAATTCCAAGGGGTACAATATGTGCTACATAACACACCAAAGTTTGGTATTTTCTCAACCTCAACACATTAATTCAGCATCGCAATCCAAGCCACAACACTCAAAATGCTAAAAACAAAACATCCTATACTTATTCTCAACTATACAGAGATCTAAAAGCATAACTCTAAAGCAAAACAATGCAAAGTTCAAACCAAATTACATAGATAGACAAACAGGTAGTAATATAAATCTACTATTCATCAGATTCAGTACTAGATTCTCCTCTGAGATTTCTCCTCTGATTCTCCTCTGAGATCACCCATTGATTGCACAAGAATGAAGAGGTTGTAGAAGCGTCAGAATAGAAACTCTTCAGTAGAATCCTCTTCTATCAATTCCATCCTCCTCATTAGCCGTATCAAACTATCTTCTAAATGTCCAAAGTGATGAAAATGTTCTTTAATCCTCCAGTCTAGATGATCGAAGAAATTGGAGATATTATTAATTGCATTCATGACATTTTATACCTCCTTCTCCAATTTCTTGATTCTACGCAGGATCACCAGAGTCTTATCAGGAATTAAGGGTTGAACTGGCAGTGAAGTTTGAGATGATTGATCTACTATAATGGTCATGTCATTTTCATCTTCAAGAGCTGGGAATCTCTCAGTTGGGTCAAAAGGCTTCCAAGGTAGAAGTACCTTTTCCCAATTTTTGTAGAACACTTGGAACTGAATGCAAAGTGAGAAACTTTTGGAAGGGTGTCCAAGCCCATAAGTTGTTTCATGAATGATCAGGCCCAAAACCGACTTCACAATTTTTGATCCAATATCGACCAGCAGAGTCCCCTTTGGATGCAGTAATTCAGAAAAGCACTTTCTTTAGAAACTTTACCAATCTTCATTGTCGGTAATAGTTTCAGAGAAATGAAAAAGTGCCAATATTTTGAAACAGGATTTAGGAGTGTTGTAGAAAAACTAACATACCCATTCTCTCTCATTTCCAAGTCGTCAGTTTCGTCCGTTAAATATTGGTAAATTTCATTCATCTGGTTTCTTGTTGGGACAAAATTGGAATAATGGCAGAAAGGAATGCTCTCGATCATGTATAATTCATTGATCCTTGTAGGAGTGAAAGTGATCCATCTACCTCGCACATAGACGACTCTCTGGTTGATTCCGTGCAAATTTGCGTAAAATTCCTTTACCATGGGAATAACTACGGCGGCGGTAGTATAGCACAGCACTTCCCATCTTCGCCACACTATCATCTCTTCAATTGTCATCGAGGGATGATTATTCAATTCGTGATATAGAAATCCTCGTTCCTTGATCAATCTTTTCTTCATCAGTTCCTTGTTGAAGATTCGCTGCGCTTCCGCACTAATAAACTTTTGCGGATTGAAAACTTGCATTTTGGGATTATCAAGGGAATTGAACGCCATAAGAATGAATTTGGTAGAGTTTCACTTCATTTTTTGGGGAAATATGACTTAAGAATTGATATTGGGAGTTTAAAAGGGTAACTCTCGCCTAAAATCTGCCAAAAACTGTCATTCAAACTCTAAGAACTGCCATCTTGCCGGTCTCCCCATCGGCAGGGTCGAGGGCGGCTCGACGGCCCACCCACCAAGCTTCTATATTTATTTTGCCTGGACTCTCGGGAAAAACCTATCGTTGGCGGCATCGATGGAGCCGTCGGAGCCCAAGGTGAAAATTGCACAGTTTTGCTCTGGTCCGAATGCGTTCCAATTTTTCTCTATGGATCCAATTGTTATGATGAATCAAGG
>NW_018239013.1:0-32639 GCF_001263595.1 Phalaenopsis equestris | reverse complement strand
GAATAACTTCAGCCTAGTGTTGTAAAGCAAAACTTCTTATCCTGGTTCAAAGTTTTTTTGGTTAATCTTCTGATCATGTCATAACTTCAGTTTTTCCTTATAAATTTTGTCATTACCATAAGATTCATTTATTAATTCTTCCAATTCATTTAATTGTAACAATCTCTTCTTACCAGCATCTTTCAAATTAAAATTGAATTCTTTAATCGCCCAATATGCTTTATGCTCCAATTCTACTGGTAAGTGACAAGTCTTTCTAAAAATTAGTCTGTAAGGAGTCATTCCAATAGGAGTCTTATAAGCAGTCCGGAAAGCCCATAATGCGGTATCCAGTATAGTGGACCAATCTAGTCTACTAGGGCTTACAGTCTTTTCAAGTATTTGTTTAATCTCTCTATTAGAAACTTCAGCTAACCCACTGGTTTGAGGATGATATACAGTAGAGAAACTATGAATAATATTAAACTTTTCTGCCAATCTCTCAATATATTTATTCTTAAAATGGGATCCTCCATCAGCGATAATCATTCTAGGCATCTCGTATCTGGTGAAAATATTTTTCATCAAAAACCTTGAACTACTTTTAGCGTCACGACGAGGTAAAGCTTGCGCTACGTAGTCTACTACATTAACATATATAAGTTCCCAAATGAAGGAATAAATGGTCCCATAAAATCTAATCCCCAAACATCAAAGATTTCAACTTCTAACATGAAATTTAACATGAAATTTAGATAGATTTCAACTTCTAACATGCATTTCATTTCTTCTAGCTTTCTTCTAGCTATATTGCCTACTTGTTGACATCGATCACAAGTTTTTATATATCTATAAACATCTCTAAAGATAGTAGGCCAATAAAATCCAGCTTATAAATTTTTGTAAGCAGTTTTATCAATTCCAAAGTGTCCTCCAAAGAGTCACGACATTTCTGAATGATCAGCTCAGTTTCTTCATAAGGTACACATCTTCTCACAATCAGATCCTTACATTGTTTATATAAATAAGGCTCATCCCAAAAACATGCTTTTGCATCATGAATGAATTTCCTTTGTTGTTGCAATCTCAGCATAGGTGGAAAAATATCACTTACAATATAGTTAACAATATCAGCATACCATGGTATTTTCCACTCATTAATACTATAAAGTTGTTCATTAGGGAAACTGTCTGTAATTTAATTTTCGGTGTCATATAATTTGGAGATAATTCATGATTTTCTAATCTTGACAAATTATCAGCAATTTGATTATCAGTTCCCTTTCTATCAATAACCATAAGATCAAATTTTTGCATCAAAAGTATCCATCTAATCAACCTTGGTTTGACATCCTTCTTTTCCATTAGATATTTAATAGCAGAGTGATCAGTGTGCACATCACTTTTAGCTCCAATTAAATAAGTTCTAAATTTATCTAAAGCATACACAATGGCCAATAACTCTTTTTCAGTAATAGTATAGTTTATTTGTGTATATAACTTTAAAAAAATTTTCATACTTTTGTCCAAGAATAGCTCCAATAGCATAATCACTAGCATCACACATCAGTTCGAATGGTTTCTCCCAATTAGGTGAAACTATAATAGGGGTTGTGATTATTTTTTTCTTTAATAACTCAAATGCATTTAAACAGCTTTCAGTAAATTTAAATTTCTTGTAATTTTCTAAAAGTTGGCATAGAGGTTTCGTAATTTTTGAAAAAATTTTAATTAAATGCGTGTAAAATCCAACATGTTCAAGAAAACTTCTAACCTCTCTTATATTAGTAGGAGGTGTTAATTTAGATATAACTTGAATTTTTGCAGGGTCTGCTTCCATACCATCTTCCAAAATTATATGACCTAATACAATTCCTCCTGCAACCATAAATTGACATTTCTCCCAATTCATAACCAAATTAGTTCTTTCGCATAACTCTAAATTTTTTTCAAGATAATTTAAGCATGCGTAAAATGATGTTCCAAATATAGAGAAATCATCCATAAATACTTCCAATCCATCATCAATTAACTTACTAAATATGGACATCATACATTTCTGCAATGTTGCAGGTGTATTACATAATCCGAAAGGCAATCTTCAAAAAGCAGAAGTTCCAAAAGCACTAGTAAATGTTGTCTTTTCTTGACCCTCAGAAGTAATAGGAATTTGATGATAACCTGTATATCTATCTAAAAAATAAAAATATTTGTGCCTAGCAAGTCTATCTACTATGTGATCTAAAAAGGGCAATGGGAAGTGATCTTTCTTGGTGGTAGTGTTTAATTTTCTATAATCAATGCAAATATGTCACCCAGTAACTTGTCTGATAGGTATTAATTCGTTATTTTCTTTTGTTTCAACGGTCTCTCATCCTTTCGTAGGAACACAATGAATTGGACTTACCCACGCACTATCCAAAATAGGATATATAATTTCAGTGTCTAACCATTTCTAAATTTCCTTCTTAACTAGTTCTTTCATCATTGGATTTAATCTCCTTTGTGGATCAACTCTCAATTTATATTGTTCATTTAATATAATTCTGTGCATACAGATCGAAGGACTGTTTCCCTTAATATCAGCTAAGGTCCAAACGAAAGCTTTCTTATATCTTTTCAATGTATCTAACAGTCTTTGCTTTTGCAAATCATTTAAATCTAAGGATATAATTACAGGTAACGAAATGAGTCTCCCAAAAACACATACTTTAAATGTCTAAGCAATATTTTCAACTCAAGTTCATGTGGTTTTATATTTGACGGAACTAGATTCTTATCAGCATTTTCTATAATATCCAGCATCTCAAATCTTTCCAGAACATAATCTAATTCTTCATTTTCTAATTCATCCAAAATAATTTCATCACTCTCATCAAATTGTTCTTTCTCTTCAAAATGTTCTTTAAAATGTTCATTCAATAGATGTTCCCTAATTTCCACTTGTAAACATTCATTATCTCTTTCAACAGCAGGGCAATTCATATATTTTGCAATGTTAAAAGCCATTTCTTGATCGTTAACTCTCATAGTTAATTCTCCTTTTTGAATATCTATCATAGCTTTTCTAGTAGCTAAAAATGGTCTCCCTAAAATGATAGGTATTTCTTTATCTTCCTCAATATCTAAAATAATGAAATCCACAGGAAAGATAAATTTATCAACTTTTACTAACACATCTTCTATAACTCCCTTAGGATATGTAACTGAACGATCCGCTAACTGAAGAGTTACAGATGTAGGTGAGACTTCTCCTAATCCTAATGTTTTGAAAATTGATAGAGGCATAAGATTAATGCTGGCTCTCAAATCACATAAGGCTCTTCCATAGAATTTTTCACCGATAGCACATGGTATAGTGAAAATACCAGGATCTTTTAATTTTTCAAGAACCTTTTTTTGAATAATTACACTACACTCTTCACTAAGTGCAACAGTTTTGTTATCCGTGAACTTCCTTTTCTTGTTCAGAATATCTTTCATAAATTTCACATAATTGGGCATTTGCTCTAAAGCTTTTATGAAGGGAATATTTACTGTTAACTTCTTAAGAATTTCTAAAAACTTAGAGAATTATTTATTATGTTGGTGTTGCTTCAATCTTTGAGGAAATGGTGGTGGAGGTTTCTCCACAGTAATCTTCATTGGTGTAAGTGAATATTCTAAATCTTGGTATTCATGATCCTTTTTTTTCAGTATCCACTTTCTCTCTTTCAGTTTCTGTTTCTTCCTGTACTTTCTTTTCCAATTCTCTTCCACTTTGTAAGTGTATCCCTTTTATCTGTTCTTTTCCTTGATCGTTAGGATTTACTTCCACAGTACTAAGAAAAGTTTATATGCCCTAATTGGTTTTCAATATTCTTAATAGCAGTTCCTTGATGTTGTAACTGATTTCCTTGAATTTGTAATTAATTTCTTTGATTCTCCAATTATTGACCCATGTTTAATATCAGTTTTTCCATAGACAACTTTTTCTCCTTAATTTTAGTGTTACTATTAAATCCTGGTGGATAAGAGGTCTATAGTTAGCATTTCCTTGGTTGGATGAATTTTCTAATGGGTTCACTAAGTTGTTTGCCCATTGTTGATTTGTAGAAGAATGGTTATTACAATTAAAATTTGGAAGATTCTTCCAACCTAGGTTATAATAGTTCGAATAAGGGTTGTTAGGTCTATTAATAGCATTTAAAGTATCATATGAAGGTTGAACATCCATAAATTTCCCAAATGAATTCTCTTCCATCATAGGAGGTGTTGGAGAATAATTCATCCCATAATGATCTAATTTCTTTGATATTGCAGCAATCTACGAAGCTAACATAGATATCGCATCAGAATCATGGATAACGAATAAGCCTCATCAAAAGGTTTTGACATTAACGAACCACCAGCCGCAGCATCTATAATTGATCTAAGTGATCTCACTAATCTATTATAAAAAGTCTGAATTATCAACCATTCTGGTAACGAATGATGAGGGCATTTCCTAAGAAGATCTTTAAATCTCTCCCAAGCTTCGTATATTGACTCTCCATCAATTTGACAGAACGACGATGTTATGTCATTTTTAAGTTTAGCAGTTTTGGATGGAGGAAAATATTTGGATAGAAATTTCTGTAAAAGTTCTCCCCAAGTTCTAATAAATCCTGGTGCTAACGAATTTAACTACATCTTAGCCTTATCCCTTAGTGAAAAAGGAAAAAGTCTAAGTCTAACTGCATTGTTTGAGATTCTTTCATATTTAAAGGTAGCACGCAGTTCTAAAAAAACTAGCGAGGTGTAAATTAGGATCTTCATTTGGTGTACCTCTGAATTGATTATTTTGTACCATTTGGATAATAGCAGGTTTAAGCTCAAATGAATTAACAGCTACATTGGGATTTTGGATAGACAAGTGAATTTCATGTGCTGTAGGATTTGCATAATCTCGTAGGGGTCTAGGTTGGTGTTCATTTTCTATTCCTTGTATTCCTTGATAATTCCTTGATAATTCATGTTGTTTTCCATTGTATCAGAATTTCTAGGTTCTCTTCTCAATCTTCTAATTTTTCTAACAGTGCGTTCTATTTTCAAATCGTAGGGTATAAGATTTTCAGGTCCAAATTTATGCATACAATTTGAAATCAGTACATAGAAAATAATTAACTAAAATATGAAAATAAGTTACACTTCAAGTAAAAATTTTCTAATAATCCTAATTTGTCCGTTACTCTAATTGTAATTTTGTAATTTTTTTAATTGTAATTTTTGTTTACTCACTCCCCGGAAACATTGCCAAAAACTTAACCGCGACTTTATATATGCTTAAAAATATAAGTATTTAATACTGTTGCTAAGCAACTATACAATGTTACCCAAATTATAATATAATCTTGATGAAAAAAATTTATCTTTATAAACCTCTTTAAAATCCCAAAAAGTCACACTTATCAACTCAAGTATACGTATCGCACAAGTAATATAAAGCTCTAATGGAGTCCTAGATATTGATCGCATAGGGAGTAATATTAGAACTATGAACTAAGATTTTAGAAAAGCAATACTTAAATTGCAACAATGAAGTTCAACTTGCTTATCTGTTTCTAATAGGCAATTGAAATAAATATGTAATTTTAATAACTTTAAATAACTAAATATACTAATCTTTGGTCCAGGCATAAAGAACATTAACTAATCCTACGCTTGTTTACTGAATCTGAAGCTAGGCTAGGAGGATACCTGCTCTCACTTCGAAGCTCCCACGTTCCCCTCGCCTGAGGGCTAACATCTACACTTCAGCACCCAAACGATTGGACCAAATTTGGAATTTTAGTCTGTCACTCTAAAATCTCCAATTCTATGCCTGATAATTTTATTTCACTATTTATTTGCACCCAACTTCCAAGGGCTTTGACCTCCCTGAATCTTGGCTGCAATCTTCACTTTAGTTGTAAAACTCAACATATTTTAACAAATCAATTAGCCAGATTGAAAGTAAATTAAGATCGAAGTGAAAAGATCAATTTCTTATAAATTTTCATGGCTCCACCAATTCAAACCACCATTTAACAAATCTCAAGACAAGGAGAAAGATAGAGAAAACTACTCAGATCTCATGGGAAAAATACAACAAAACTAAGAATTCGTATATAAAATTAAAGTCATACAAACTACAACAATAAATAAACTTATCTCTAATTTCTCTCCAAGAAAACTCCTCAAAGTTTCTCTGAATCTCTTCCTTTCTTTACACCACACAGAATTCCTCTTCGAAGCAGTAAGGAGGAAGAAATCTCTCATTTTCCCTCCACTCTTACAATCTCTTGAAAAATTCCTCACACTTTTGACACTCTAGTAACTTCTATATAGACTAATTGAACTTTTCTAACCTCCACGACCTCTAGAGTCTCTCTAGGCTCTCTCAATTTTCAGCCAAAACCTTCTTTTAAAGTTGTGGATGAGCTTTCCTAAGGGTTGCCTAAGCATCCCTTCAAAATTTGTCCTCATCCAAAGCCTAGTCGGACATAACTGCTGAGCTCGCCGTCGGCGGCCTCGAGGGCGCCGTCGGTGGACTTTCTTAATGAAATAATTCTGGAGTCTTGGAAAAATCTCAACATCGGCGGGGTTGATGGTGTCGTCGGTGCCCTAGTTCAATTCTTCACATTTTGGCCCTTTTCGCTCCAAATTTGCTCCTTTTTGCATCTTTTTGCTCCATTGACCCTATTTCATCATTCCTGTAACAAAACATAAAAAATACCTTTATTTAAAGTGCAATATCATCAAAAATAATATAAAATACATATGAAAATCTCAACCTATTTTTCTCTTGTCAATGATGAAGGGGAGTTGTCCGATCGCGCGTTTATTTCATAACCCGACGAGATCTAGCCGGACAACGCCTTCATATATGAACCGTGGGCTGAGTCAGCACAAAGGTGGATGGCAGTGTCAAATGGGAGCACTCTGCGTGGAGTTTCAGAGCCACCTAAGATCTAGTCAATGCCGCACATTTAAATAGATAAATAGGGATTTAAATAATTTAGATAATCATCCCTAACTTCAAAAAACCATATCTTAGTGTAGAAAAAACATAAAAATAAAATAAAAATATTCTCTTGCTCAGTGAACTGAGTAGAATAATGTGAAAATGGTTTAAAATTTATTTGATGCATATTTTATTTTTAATTAATTAAATATTATTTTGAATCTTTTAATTCTCCATGCATGTATACATCTCACCGTGACTTGAAATTTTTGCATGTTGTTACCTCTGTCTTAGAGAACATCCTCTATTTTTTTCCAAAGTTAGAGGGCATCTCTAAACAGAGATCCATATTTTCTAAATTTATGTCTATTATTTGCATAAATTAATCAAAATAATTAGCATGTTGCTTAGAATAATCTAAAAAAATTTTGGAAGGTTTGCTATGATCAGAAAACCCTTTTGATAGAACCCTTCGTAAAATATTTCATGGGTTAATTCATTAAGAATGCACTTAATTTCCACTAACCCTAAAACACAAAGAAAATTAATTTTGGGAAACACAAACATCTAAGTGACTTAATTTTTAATCTCCACTGTGACTTAAATTTCGGAGAACTCCCCATAAAAATTTCAAAACATTTAGAGCTCATTTAATAACTTAAAGTGATTTTTCAAGTTAAATGCCACATTTAATACTAAAATGATTTTTAAAAATTAAAATATAACTCAAAAAAATTATAAAAATTAGTTTTTGGAGTTCAATATGAATAGAAGAATTTTTAAAAAATAAATTTGAAATTAAAATAAATATTTCATTTTTAAGCCTATTTTAAATATTTAAATAATTAAAAAATGATAAAAATCACAAGAAAAATAAATTTTTTGGAAATGTTCTAAATTTTTTCTTAAGCACTTAAGAATAATTAGAATATTTTTCATAATTTTATAAGTGAAGATATTGAATTCTAAAGCTTAAAATAATTTTTAAAGGCTAAAAATGGATTTTTCACCAAAATAATTGTAAAAATTCAAAGAAAAATAAAATTCTAATAATTAAAATAAAATTAAAAAAAAATATGAAATTTATTTCTTTGGGTTCCTTAACAAAAATATAAAACTTAATTTCACACATTTAAAATATTTTATGATTAATAAATACTCCATAATTTAAAAAAATTCTTAAAATTCAAATGTAATTCAATAAATCATGAAATTTTGCACCAATTCTTCTCTGGTTTCTTCTCTAGTCTAAGTCTACCTGCAATAAAATTTTCAAGGGATTAGGCTTTTCCTTGGTCAAGTTATGAAATTTCCTTTGAAAAATCATATTTTTGCATTGAAATAAATATGTAAATTAAATTAAATTTTGAAAAATCACATTTTCTCCTTTGATTTCTTAATTGACCCATGAGTGATGTGGGATAAAAATTCCAAAGTCATTTGGATTGAATTTGACAAATTATGAAGTGATAGAACCTTAGGGGCAAAAGTGCAATTTTAGAAATTTGGCCTTAATTAACATTTAGGCTTAATTCAAGGAGGGAAAAGGGTAACCTCTGATTTTAATTAACTTATTTGGATGATTGAAACACAAGGAGATTAATTGGTAGAAACCAGCCTCACTCTTCCCATAATCAAGTGATAAATTTGAAATTCCTTAAATTATTAAAATTTGGAAGTCTATTAAATTAAATGATCTTAGACTTAGGGGTATGACCTTGGAAGTTTATAAATCACTAATCTAATACCCCTACTTGATTTCCAAATGACATTTAAGTATCTTGAAAATGAATAATTATTGTCACTTAAAAATTCAACTTCTTTCAAAATAACCAAGATATCTACCTAGGTCTAAAGGGCTTAGTGGTGACCTAGGCTAAATCAAATTTGGTTAAATGAGGATTAGAAGAGTCAATATAAAGTAAACACCTTTGAACACCCTACACCCAAATTAAAACTCAAATCAACTAAGTATTTCAATAAAGCTAACTTGCCCCCTTTAAGGATCTCCACCCATATAACTTCAAAATTAAATGACAAGTGATAATTACCTTACTCTTAAGGATAATTGAAACATCAATATTCATTGAGCATTAAAGGTGTTTACAAGATGAGTTATTAAGCAACATAATAGTTTTAAATGAGCTCGAGACTTTTCACCAGGTAGTAAGAGGGAAGCATGGACCTGCTTCTTCCTCTAGGCCTGTTGAATACCTCAGAGGTCTACTAAACTTAATAAGTTTTGCTTATCCAAAATTATCATTAATCAAACTAATAGGTACCCACCAAGATGTGACCTAGGGTTAGGTAGGTCACTAAAACCTTACTTTTTCCGCTTTACATAAGATTTTCTAACATGCATTTTGAGTTTCAAGTGGTGGAACGAGAAGACTCGCCTAGTACGCTTTTATAGTTTAGAACATTGTCTTTTCTTAAGCTTTCCACATTGTGATTACTTACCTGCATGTATGAACAAAAAACAAACTTGCATGCTAAACAAAAAATGTAACCCTGCATGAAAATTAAAACTATCAGGAACGCCACAAAACCAAAACTAAAATCAACTAAGATAAAATTCACCTCCACAACATTCAAAATATAAGACAACTCAAAATTTAATCACAAACATCACAAAAAAAACAACAACTATAACTAAATTAAGACGTCTCTATTGGATGAAAATCCCTCGGAGGAGGTAACCTACGGTTGCTAACGAGGCTTCTCATGGTCTAAATGAATTTATGAAACTCATTAAGTTGAGTTTAGTAAATTCATTTGGACTAAGTGAATCTAATAGAAAATAGTGGTGCCGGAACAAGGGAATCATGTGATCCTAATCGGTGTCACTCTAATCAACTTTAACATCCCCCATAAAATTTAAAGAACTTCATCCATAGAGTCGTCTGATTTGACATCATAACTTGACACCCTAGAAAACATAAACTCACCATGACAAGGAGTTTGGTGCTAGCATGTTGGGCAGCAAGACCATCTTCAACAACTAAATCTGTCTTCCCCATTTAAACAAATTTCCTTCCTTAGAATTAAACAACCAATCCATAGGATTTCGAGGTTGTCTGCTTATGCAACATAAATCCTCACCTTATCTTTAGGCCTTCGTACAACTCTGATGTACAATATAAGCCCTAACTTATCTTAGGATTCTGAGGTTGTCGTTTTTCCCGACCTAAATCCTCACATCTTCCAGGCTATTTTTTCGATCATTTCACATGAATGTAAGCCCTAATTAAACAAAATTGGCTTAAAATTAGAAAGATAAAGCACCTAAATATTTCTCCTCAAAACTGAAGCAAAACATTAGGATAGACCGAGAAGTCACCGAGGCTCTCCTCCGGATCTATGACATCCCCTAGTTCTTCCTCTATATTCTAAAAACAAAATGGTCCAAATTTGAGCCAATCCCATTTCACACCTCTTTGTCCCTTATAATTTAAAAGTCCTATCCTTTTGAAATCCTTGAAGATAATATTTCCTGATTTTTATCGAGAGTTTTCTTAGGTAGCTTTGGTCATTTAGGATGTAATTAACTATAGGGGCTTGCCCTTATAGGAATCTTGTCTGAATCCAGCTTAATATAAACCTTATTTAATTCTTCATATTAAATAAGGGAAATTATTAGCAAATAAAACAGTTTCGCAGACCTAACAGGCGTTATATATTTCTCAGTTTATTTGATCGAGTCTCGTCCTTAAGTCTTGTGTTTATCCTTTGGGATAGATACAGGGTTTGAGGTACTCTTTCATTTAAACTATGAAAAATATTGGGTCAGTTTGATTTCATATTTTTCTAAACTTAAAATATATATGTAAATTAAAATGTCCTTCCAAAGAAGGCGACGGGATTTCAATTCCGGTGCCCGACAGCTTCTTAAGGGCAACTCTCTTGACCAAAATAGTGCCGAAAGAATAGTGTCGAAAGCATGTTGTAGAAATCATAGCCCTTTTGGAAAATATGTTTCTCAACATACTTTAACTTCTCAATTGGTCAAATTGAAAAGTAAAGGAAGATCGGAGCTCAAAAAATCACAAATTATTGATATTTAAAACCGTATAAATTTAAAACCGTATAAAATAAAAACCGTATAAAATAAAATCAAATCTTCACAAAACCATATCTCAAAGTAGAAAGAAGGATAAAGAAGACAACTCAAAATTCATGAGAAGGTAATAAAAAATACAGATTATATATTTAAAAATAAGTTTACAAATGAACTTAAGAAAAGAACACAACTTATCTCAATATTCTTCTCAAGGAAATCCCAAGAAGTTCTCTTCAAGGACTTCCCTCTTTACAAGCACTCTCAATTTTCTCTTAGAAGTATAATGAAGAAGAAATATCTCACCTTCCATCTTCTCTTACAATCCTTCAAAAAAATCTCTAAGCCTTTGAATTTCTCTCTCTCTATCTCACGCCACTCTCTCTCTTCAGGCCCCCTTTCACGCATACCACAAGCCCTAGACTTTCCTCTCTTTTATTAAAGGTTGCCCCCCTCTAAAAAGAAATTCAAAATTCTCTCCAAAATTCTATCCTAAAATCAAACGTTTTGAATTCAAAAGACATGTCTATTGATCCAAGAGACATCCCTTCATAAAAGAACTTTTCAAAGTGTCTAGATGAATTGAATCACTCCATGAGGCATTTAGAACAAGTGTCCCTTTTAAAATTTGCTCCAAATTCATTTCGAACAACCTTAATCCACAAAAAAGTCATCTCTGGAGCTTCAGGCGCTCGTTCTAGCGCTTTAGACGCCAACTTGCTTAAGACCACGTTGTTCTTTTCGCACTTCAGGAGCCAAATATGACGCTTCTGGTGCTAGCTCTTTTTCAAATGATGCTCCGGGCATCAATTTTGGTGCTTCAAGTGCCAGTTCTCTCTAAGTGGCACTTCAGGTGCAAGTTCTGGCGCTTCAGGCGCCAGAATCCCAACATTCCTTTTTTTGGCTCCAAATTTCATTTTTTTTTTGCTAGTTTTGCTCCAAATACCTAAAATTGATATAGCTACAACAAAAACATGAAAAAACTCTTCTTTAAAGTACAATATCAACAAAAATAAGCATGAAATTTATACTTAAAACAATATATTATTTTGATGTATCATCCTTCCTGAGGTGATTTCATCTTTACAGTAGGATCCTTCATTTATCTTCTTTCTAAAGGCATCCATGCTGCTTACTTGGTGGGTGTAAGTCCCCTTACTATTAATTCTATCTATTGAGGTTCTTAGGGCTTTATAAGTCTCTTTTGTCTTACTTAAGAGCTATTTAGATTTCTTGAACGATTCAATTCATGGATTGGTATCAAGAGATCTCTAGTCTGGTTGGGTCAACTGCCTTCACTTCCAGGAAGACCTATAGACTTAATAGACTGAGATGACAGATCCTTGGAGTACTGACCTAAATATCTCTATCCATTTAGGATTTCTAACCCTTTATTGATAAACGTCTTTTTATCCCATTTGATACTCGTTCATATTGTATCATAAGCCTCATTTACAGATAGACCACTCTTTGTTTGGGATACAATGGTTCACAATTTGCCCTTATGACACAATAACCTTTGAAGTATAGAAATTTTTCTGTTGAGATGACCTACTTTTTTCCTGGGCCTCATTTACATACAAGCCACCATCCATTTACAGATCTTAGGGACTCATCCTCAATCAAGGAATTTTGTGTAAACACGAGTAAACAATTTTCATAGACTGGTAATATTAGGAGACCTTTTCAAGCATAGCAAGGCCATTTTCTTCTAAAAATGTAGATGTCAAGATCCACCTATTGACCTCATCTGTAGAAGTGTTAAGTATTAAGTCCCAACTGCATGTTGACTTACTAGTTTGGCCTGTTGAATTGGCTTGCCCAAGTACCAACTATCCTATTTCTGCTGTCGAGTTGATCTATAGTGTTTATTAGCCGACCTCGTTTAGCTAGGATTCTACAGTGGTAACCAACCGCTGAAGTATTGTTCATCATTAAAGGTCTGAAATAAGTTTATGTTTATTTGTGAGTCATGTGACATCTACATCATCGTCATCTTTCATCAGCATTTCATGGACAAACCTCATATTGTACTAAAGCATTTTAATATTCCGTCTTTATAACCCGACAAAGGAAGAAGAATCCATCTTGAGTAATGATAAAAAGAGATTCTCCCGTCTTCTGAGGTAAGAGGCTATTTTACTTCCCTTCATTCTCACCCTTCTTTGAGATCAGAGGAGAGAACTTCGGAAGCATACAACTGTTGCCTTGATCCACTTCCTTGGCAGGTCTCTCCTTGGTTTTATGAGCTTATGAAAGTAATGAGACCTATCCAACCTTTTTTGTTTTTGTCCACTACATGCATACAATAATAATCTCATATATTAACATACCCAAAATAAAAAATTTGATATTAACATTTTTAATATTACATTATAAATATCACTATTAAAAATTTTTGAAGAGCGAAACACACATTTTCATGCATAAATTTATAGTATCAAAGTGTTAAAAATATAAATATCAAAATTTATGTTTTGGCCATTTCTTTTTTTTTTTTCTTATTTGAGCGAGAAAAGCGACCACCTCAATATGCTGAAGAGTGTTTGTTAGATTTAGAACACCATCTTAAATAATCCTAGATGATGCCAAAAGACTTACATTATTGTCCCTATTGCTTTATCTTTAGCTCGTGTGAGAAGCTTAATATTATTATCCAAATTATTAGCGTAAACAGATCGAATTCAATACACAGCAATTGTTAAAATCCTAATTCTGTTTGCATGACCTTTCGTGAAACGAATATAATTGCCAGAAAAACATAGAAAAGAGAATCATTACTAACAATAATAAAAAAAAAGGAAGTCAAACGTTTGCCACAGCAATTGACTATGAGAAATGGTTCGCTTCACATTCGGTTCTATAGAAACCTGCTGCCAGAGAAGTATCATTTGACGGCACGGGAAGCCTTAGGTTGCAATCCAAGTCCGGCTTGAACTGCTCGCTCTTTATCATGAACATTTTTAGCCGAACCGTGGCATAAATCTTCACCCTCACATGAAAGAAACCTTCTCCTTTCTCCCGCTCAAAACCTTGCCTCACCGAGTCGGTTGATACCGTACTCCGACCCTCTAAGCTCACATTCAACGACATCCAACTGTTTCTTCCTTGATAATTCCGAAGCGAGCCCGCGTGAGCGAACTGGTATCCATCATAAAACGCTACGGTATTTAGTCGCTCGTAGTAGAAGCTGTATTTGCGGTTTGGATTTCGTAAGCTGAGCATGAAAGAGAGTTTGTAGTTGAGACTGCCGTTGCCGGGTGAAGAGAGATTGAAGACTGATAGAGTGGCATTATCGGCGTAAGCCTTGAGGCTTTGTGGCTGAAAGATAAGCCAGAGAGTCAGAACGATGACGCAAAGAAAGATGAGGATTATAGTTATAATCTTGAAAGAGATACAGAACATGGTGTAGGCGTTGAATTTTGTGCTAGTCCGATCAGTGGGAGATAAACGGACGTGGGTTTGAGTGGGAGGAATGGAAGGGCCGTAGAAGGTTTGGTTTAGATGACATTCCTTGTTGCCTTCGGCCATCGGGTGTGTTTAGGGTAGCAGGGAGTGAGGGGAACGAGATGGCAAAATAAAGGAATACCTGGTGAGTGTTGGAACTGGGGAACAGGGCCAGAAAGATTTGAGAAACTTCGGGTGGGAGGCATAGGGAGAGAGAATTGTGGTGTCATTGACCAAGCTTTTGCCCTGCTTCATTCAAGATTAGAGTGTTGGAACTGGGGAACAGGGCCAGAAAGATTTGAGAAACTTCGGGTGGGAGGCATAGGGAGAGAAAATCGTTGTGTCATTGACCAAGCTTTTGCCCTGCTTCATCGATGGATGCCATTCTTGATTGACAGTAAGCAAGCATTTGCCTGCGGCGTACGGTATCTGCGCATCCTTCAAAGGGCGGGCTCGGTCAGGTGTTTGTTCCGTCTTTGTTACTTTTACTGTTGGCCTGCATCTCATATTAAATTCAGTTTTAAATTAATTTAAAATGAAGCCAAATTTAGCTAGGTTGGGAAATAAATTGTATATTGACCTCCTCAATCCTCACGACAGAACGAGTGCATGGTAATTGCTGGATTTTAGACTACAAATTTATTATTTGTATGACCAAAAAAACAGGCATCCTTGCCAGAACAAAAGAAATCGCCACCGTCGAGGATGGTGTAGCAGGAGTCACCAACACCTTATCGGCCATTGGACCAACCACACCTTGTCGCCTTGTCGGCTGGCCACGTGGGCCAGCCACCTTGCCGGCCACTTCGAGTCACCATCTTGTCTGTCAGTCACCTGGCCGACAAACTGATCTCGGAACAACCGACCACCTTGTCAGTTACCTGAAGAATCTATTGGTCACCATGGCTGGCCACCCATGGACGATCGACCTCCTAAGTCGACAATTTGTTGCTAGCGAAGACGGATCTAGAGAAAATTACCTCTCACTAGTCCTATTTCCTCTCTCCACTATATTTTCTCGATAAATAAAGGAACCCTTGGATTTAAAATGGGTCGCTATTAGGTTCTCCGTCTCTCCGCCTCATACAAGGAGGTTGTTGCTCTTCTTCTTCATTTGTAACCTATGTGAAATAAAAGGGTTCGCCAAGACCGGGCACCACCACTATTTGCCCCCACATCCCATTCCGTCCCAAACAAATTTTGATTCAAACTTGAAGTCCCTGAGTTTCTTACGTATTGGAAGTGAAACCACGATAAGAATGGAAAACTCATTAGGGTAGGAAATTTTTTTTTTAGGCTTAAGTTTAAACTTATATCAATCCTCCCAACCCCCCCTTGGGGGCTGGCCCCGGGGGCCAGCCCCCCTTGCCGGCCACTTCGAGTCACCATCTTGTCTGTCAGTCACCTGGCCGACAAACTGATCTCGGAACAACCGACCACCTTGTCAGTTACCTGAAGAATCTATTGGTCACCATGGCTGGCCACCCATGGACGATCGACCTCCTAAGTCGACAATTTGTTGCTAGCGAAGACGGATCTAGAGAAAATTACCTCTCACTAGTCCTATTTCCTCTCTCCACTATATTTTCTCGATAAATAAAGGAACCCTTGGATTTAAAATGGGTCGCTATTAGGTTCTCCGTCTCTCCGCCTCATACAAGGAGGTTGTTGCTCTTCTTCTTCATTTGTAACCTAAACTTTTGTGAAATAAAACCAAGACCGGGCACCACCACTATTTGCCCCCACATCCCATTCCGTCCCAAACAGATTTTGATTCAAACTTGAAGTCCCTGAGTTTCTTACGTATTGGAAGTGAAACCACGATAAGAATGGAAAACTCATTAGGGTAGGAAATTTTTTTTTTAGGCTTAAGTTTAAACTTATATCAATCCTCTTTCTAGCCATTTAATGAATAAATCTTTCGAAGAAAAATCATTAGTTAGTGTCCAGAGCTTTGGAGAATATAATCAAGCTTACATTTTGAATTTTTGGATAGAAAGAATCACACGACACAAGCCCACGAGCCTCACCATGCACGACATGTTTGACGTTGTTGTCGCTGCCTTCGTAGGGGTAACCACCGAGACTCACTTGTGGAGTGATTTGCACCGTAACCCTTATGAATACTATCGCTTCGGGACAAGGAACTAGGTCCATAGCTTCTTCGAACTTGAGCTTTGTAAATGGGTTCTTTGGAATTTCTTGAGGGGGAGATGAAACTTTGTTTGCTCATCTCAGATGAGAGAGTCGAGTCAAGAAATAAATCCTTGGAATGCTCAACCCAAAGGAGGGACTTGGAGAGTTAGTGAGTTTGTTTTGCTCGCTCTGGAGAAGAAGCTTGGAATACTCTTTCCTTAAGAGAGGCTTAGAGATATTTTGTTGGCTCGCCTTAGAGCTTAGGCTTGGACAGAGAGAGTGTGATCTTATTTTTTGAAATGCTCTCTCAGATGAGAGACTTAAATGAGAAGAGAGATGTCTTTTCTAGTTTTTTATTTTATTTTCTTTATTTACTTTATCTACATTCTTCTTCTTCTTCTTTCATTTTTCCTTCTTTCATAATTAATGTACAAAAAGTACAGAAATTATAGCGAGGATGTGATTTTTTATGCACCAAAAATATATGCATTTTTAGACCTATATTTTATACTCATTTTTTATGATATTACACTTTAAAAAAAGATATTTTTCATTTTTTATTGCAGGTTGATGAATTTTAGCACTTGAAGTAAAAAAGAAGCAAAAAGGATGAAATTTTAAGTTAAAATAGTGTTGTCGAAGAAATACTCAGCGCCGGCGGCGCTAGCATGGATACTGACTACGCCAGCATGAAGGAGGATTCCAGAACATCGGGGGCACCGAAGGTGCCATTTGATAGAGAGCACAAGAAATAATTTGAACCACGGGCATCGACGGCGCCATCGTGGGCGCCTACCGCGCCAATGTGGGCGTTGGGTAAATTTCTAGAAGATTTGATGAATTTTGATGCTTTTTGAAGATTTATTGGATGAACCTCTTAGAAAATCGACATTATGCTCTATTTAGAGTGAAAATTGATGAGAGAAAAGGGAGGCTAGTGTGTCATTGAGTTTTCTTTAGTGTTTCTCTGTGCATATTGTTTAGTGTGGTGAGTCTAATTAATTGTGATTTCTCCTAAGAGTTGTTTGAGAGGGAGAGAAGTGAGAGATTTCTTCTTCCCTACATCTTTGAAGTCAGAATCAAGAGTCTTGTAAAGAGAGAAAAGTCCAATAGGAGCTACAAGGAATTTGCTTTGAGGAAGAGTTAAAGATAAGTAGTTTTTGTTTATTATTGTTGTATAACATTCTTCTATATATGAAATTTGTATTTCATCGTGTCTTTCTCATGAGGTCTGAGTAGTTTTCTTTGTCTTTCTTCCTACTCTGAGATATGGTGAAATTAAGAGATAATTTGGATGTACCAATTTTAAAATATAAAACAAATTGTCATGATTTTTCACTCCGTTCTTAATTTACTTTTCGATTTGTTCAATTGAAATGTTAACATCTATTGAGAAACATATTATCCGGGAAATGGAGTATTAGTTTTACAACAAAGTGAGAATCACATTTGATCCATGAAGGAGTGTTTCATTCATGGAATTGGATGCAAATAACTAGGGAAAAATATATTATTGGTAGAAGAATTGGAGATTCTAGGGTGACAGACTAAAATCCCTAATTTATTTCCTTAGTGTTTACGAACTAAAGCGAGAGTTAGCCTTTAGGGGAAAGAAAGTGGGAGCTTTAGAGTAAGAGCCAATATCATCCCAGCCTAACCACGGATTTAGAGACTAAACCTATAATTAACCAACAATTCTCTATAACACTTGACTAAGGGTAGAGAATTAAAATTGCTCCTATTTGGCACAAGACATGTTAAAAGCATTTATCTCTCTCTCTCATTTAACCAAAAACTCATTATAGTGGGAAAGATGCTTTCTCATATTAGATAATTTCATCACAAAAATATAGTTTGGTAGTTATTGTTTAGCTTTGCTTTACAGTTTTACTAATAGTTAGTGATTTAATTCTGATAACACCTTAAACATTCGAAATTAGTGTAGTAGATTTTCTTTATTGTTGTGAATTTCCTAATTTAAATTTCCATTGTGAATTTAAACCTTCCTCATGAGATCAAAATTTGGGGCTTAAATAGAAATTTCTGTATTACTTGATAACGATACATATACTTGCATAGAATACCAACATAAATTGCGTCAAAATAACAAATCAAGTTTTTGGCGCTGTTGCAAAGCAGAATCAACTTTATTAATTTTAGAAATATATAATTTTGGGGATCAATTTTCTCTTTCTTTTTTATTTGTACCTAACATTCGAGCCTTTGGAATATGAAAGGAGTCCATTCCTTTCTTCGCTTTTATCTTTTTTTTTTGCATTTCCTTCTCTTGTCTTTTCATCTCTTCACTTTATTGCTTGTGACCTTTTTTCCTTTTAGCTTTTTGCTTTATTTTCTGCTCACTTTATGCCTCCATCATAATTTTCTCTTCTTTTTCTTCTTTTGATTTCTTAATTTGATTTTTTGTTTCTCTATCATCTGATCATCCCCAACTTGGAAAGTTTTTTGTCTTGTTGGATAATTGCTTCATGCTCATAGCACCTTTAGAATGTTAAATCCAAATATTTTTTTTTGGACCGTATCTCAGTGATAGAGCAAGACTTTGAGGGGTGGAGAAAGAGATGGAGAGTGTAGACCTCACTTTTGGTTGAGGTTTAGTTTTTCATCTTTAGTTGCATAGGGTCTAGCCGTAGGACTTTTCTGTTAACTATTCTTCGAAAACTAGAAAAGGAACCCTCATCATTAGAAATTCCAAACTCCTCTTTATTCAACTTGAAGTTATAATGAAGTTCCACATATTGGTCCTAACCTTTAGCACTTAGTAGGTGGGGTCAGTATGGAGGATATCAAGGAGAGCTCCCATAGGATAGCTTGACCTTAGGCTTGACCCTGGGTGTTGGTCTGAAGCTAAGGTACTCACCTCACTCACAATCACTCACACCCTAAACCCAAAATTTCTTGCCTTTGATCCCTTAATCCTTTGGGAGACTCATGTAGATGGTCCCCTAAACCCACTGGCCCTAGGCTAGGGTTTAGCTAAGACGAGTACATAGAGGACCCAAATCGGGTTTTCATTGCTTCATAGCTCTTTTATGGTGGTTGGCATCCCAACTCCACCAAAATTACCCAACATGTCCTTTTTGCCCCTAAACTCCCCCAAATACCTAAGTACCCTTGAAGCCGTACCCTTGAAACCCTAAATTTGGCCAAAATTCCTAAATTTACCCAAAATACCCAAATTTGTTCAAAAATCATTTAAAACCTTTTGAAAACATCCAAATTACTCAAAATCATCAAAACAAATTGTCAAATTACCAAAAGGCCCTACTTATTTCAAAAATTCCAAAAAAATCCGAAAAATTACCAAAACCTTCCAAATACTCCCAATTTCATTTTTCTCAACTATCAAATGACCCAATTTGACCAATTTGATCAAAACCCCCAAATTGCCTTTAAAGGCCCAATTTCCCTAAATTCACCTCAAATGTCCATCAATTTGGTCTCAATCTCCCCCAATTTTGATTTTAAACTCAAATTCACTTTATATTTGACCAATATAAGCCAAATTCAAGCTCAATTGGCCCATTCTTTAGGCCCAATTTTGATTCTTTATATTTGACCAATATAAACCAAATTCAAGCTCAATTGGCCCATTTTTTAGGCCCAATTTTGATCTAAGTCAAAACGCCAATTTTGGCCCTATGACTTGGTTCCACCAAATTGAACCCCATGACTCACTCAATTGGCCTCAATTTGAATCCTAAACTCTTCATAACACTCCTAAAATCAAAATTGAACTTAAATTGGCCTTGGTGAAGCCTCAATTTTATTTAAGTTTGATCTAAGTCTAAAAAACCCCAATTTTGTCCCAAATTGGCCTCCTCAATTTTATTTAAGTTTGATCTAAGTCTAAAAAGCCCCAATCCCAAATTGGCCTTGTCTCAAAATTCTACCAAATTGATTGCCTTAGCCCCAAAATTTCCACTCCATTCCTTCATGAAAAATCTTCATAACACCTCAGTTGATCATTTGGATTTTTAAATTGAGCTAAATTCCAAGCCTAGCTCAACCTAATCCCAAGTCTAGTCCAACATGCCCAAATTGACCAAAATCTCAAAATCCTTCAAATTGAGATTCCAGTTGAACTCAAAACTACTTCAATACTTCACCAAAAATGTTCATTACAATCATCTACACAATGTTGATCAATCAATTAGGCTCAAAGTAATTGTTAGCCTAGCCAAAATCCAAGCTTTAGCCAAATTGGCCTACATGGACCCGTTCACCAAAAGTTGACCCAATCTAGCCAAATTGGTCAAGGCAAAGCCACCACAGCCAAATTTTGGACCTTATTGACCAGGCTAAACCCCATGGAACCACCCAAATGATCAATGGACCAAAGGATCCCCAAATCAAGGAATTTAATTCCAAAATTGCATAAGCTTAATGGATTTTTGCCAAAACTAAACACCTGGCCAAATAAATTGTTGTGACAGATTCCCCTGGCTCACCTGACCTCCTGGCTACCTCCCCTAGCCTTGCCGACCAACCTAGTCGCCAGAGGAGCTAATACCGTGAGCCACTCTCAAAAAATATAAATCTAATTCAAACCTAAAGTTCACCTCATCTCATTTGCAGTTTAGAGCCTCTTTTCCCTCCACATAGGCAACACTTTGCACCCATACATTGGCTCACAGAGCCATCCTAAGACATTTTTATAAAACCTCCACCTCCATGGCCATGGAAGGGGTGCTGAAAATTTCTTAAGGACACCCTCTGAAATTACTCTCCGGGCTTCATTGAGCGCTCCACAGTGCAACCCGACCACTCCATTTCCTTAATTCCCCTTACCAGAGTTCAATTTTGGAGCTCAAATCCTTGCCGGAGACAGGATATTCTCCATTACACCTTCACAGTGAACCAAATCCAAATTAAACTCATCCACACCATCACCACACTGAATTAAGATAAAACACTATCAAATCCCTCTCATACAGAGCCTCTAGGATAGCTCAAGACTAACACCCAAATCCGGCCTTGATCAAATTTGGGTCTAGACCTTTCACCTTGATTAGAGGCTCAATCCTTAGCCTCCTTGAACCTCCACAAATGTGTTGAGCACCTCTGATTGAAGCTTCCCTTCTCAGAGAAAAGGTATTGAACTTTCCCTCTTTCTAAGCCTATTTTGATTATCCATTTGATTATGGTTAGTTTAATGGCATGTTTACCATGTATATGTGTTCATCACACTTAGACGAGTCCATAAGATCAAACTTGGGGTTATTTGGTTGAGAAATGAGTGAGATCTTAGGGTTTTAATGTTAATAATCACAAGTTCAAGTTAGCCTATTTGGGGACGATGACGGGGAGCAGTCTGATCACGCGTTTATCTTATCAACAGACTAGATCAAACTGGATGAATTCTTGGTGCGTGAACCGCGGGATGCATGGCATGTCAAGGTGGAAAGCATAATAAATGGGAGAAGGAGGCATCCAACCAGAGTGTGCCACGCATTTTTTTGAAGCCGCCTAGGATCTAGTCAGCGTCGTGCATTTAAATAGATAAATAGGGAATTAAATAAATCAAAAAATGATTCTTAAATTTAAAAATCCATATCTTGGTGTTGAAAAATCACAAAAATAAAATAAAAATATCCGCTTGCTCAGTGAACAGAGGAAAATAATGTAGAAATAATTTGAATTTTTTGTGTGGCATATTTTTTTTTAATTAACTAAACGCTGTTTTGAGTCTTTCGATTCTCCATGCATGTCGACATTTCACTTCAGCTTGATATTTTGGCATGTTGTTACCTTTATCTTAGGAAACATTCTCTGATTTTTCCAAAGTCAAAGGAGATCTCTAGATAGAGATACATATTTTTCAAGTTTATGTCTATTATTTACATAAATTAATCAAAATAATTAGCATGCTACTTAAAAAATTCCAAGAAAATTTTGGAAGGATTTTTGTGGCTAGTTAACCCTTTAGAAAATATTTGATGGGCATAGTCATTAAGAATACACTAAACTTTCACCAAATCCTAAAGCACAAAGTAAATTAATTTGGGAAATGTAATCATCTAAATGACTTAGTTTTTAATCTCCACTGTAATTTAAAGTTCAGAAAACTCCCCATAAAAATTTCAAAATATTTGGAGCTCATTTAATAACTCAAATTGATTTTCTAAGTTAAATGTCATTTTTAACACAAAAATGATTTTTAACAATTAAAATATAACTAAAAAGATTTTAAAAATTATTTTTTGGAGTTCTTTATGATGAGATGAATTTTCTAAAAAAAAATTATAATTAAAATAAACACTCCATTTTTAAGCTTTTCTTTAATATTTAAATAATTAAAAAAAGATAAAAAACACAAAGATAATAAAATTCATGAATATGATATAAATTATTTTCTAATCACTTAGGAACAATTGGAATATTTTTCTTGATTTTCTAAGTGAAGATATTGAATTTTGAAGCTTAAAATAATTTTTAAAGGCTAAAAATGGGTTTTCACTAAAATAATTTTAAAAATTAAAAAAAAAATTAGAAAAATGTGAAATTTGTTTCTATGGGTTCCTTGATATTAGATATATTTAATATAAATATAAAAATTAATTTTTCACATTTAAAATATTTTATAATTAATAAATACTCTATAACTTGAAATAATTCTAATAATTAAAATAAAACACAAAAAAACATGAAATTTGGTCCTAGTGTTCCTCTATTCTAAGTATAGCTCCAGTAAAAATTCCAAGGGATTAGGCTTTACCTTGGTCAAGTTAGGGAATGTTCTTTGAAGAAAACCTATTTCTTGCATATAAATAATTATATAAATTAAATTAAACTTTGAAAAATTAAATTTTCTCCTCTGATGTGTTAATTGACCCATGAGTGAGGTGGTATGCAAATTAAAAAGTTATTTAAATTAAATTTGATGAATTATGAAGTATTAGAGCCTTAGGGGCAAAAGTGTAATTTTAGAAATTTAGCCTTAATCAACATTTAGGCTTAATTCAAGAAAGGGAGATGGGTAAGCTTTGATCCCAATTAATATGTTTGGATGATTTAAACACAAGGGGATTAATTGGTAGAAACCAATCTCACTTCTTTCAATTAAAGGATAAATTTGTAATTTCCTTAAATTATTAAATTTTGAAAGTCAAGTCAATTAAATGATCCTACACTTAGGGGTATGATTTTGGGTGTTGATAACTCACTAATTTAATACCCCTATTTATTGTTCAAACGACATTCAAATGTTTTGATAATGAATTATTATCACTTAAAATTCAATTTCTTTCAAAAATTACTAATAACCTAGGCTAAATCAAATTTGGTTAAGTGAGGATTAGAAAGTAAACATAATTAAAAATTGACATCTTTAAAAGAACTTGCCCCTTTAAGGGTCTTCACCTGCATAATTCTTAAAATTAAATTATAAGTGATAATTACCCTTGTCTTAGGGATAATTGAAACATCAATGTTCATTGTGCATTAAATGTATTTATAGAATGAGTTATTAAGCAACATAATAGGTTTCAAAAGAGCTCGAGACTTTTCACCAGGCAGTAAGAGGGAAGTATGGACATGCTTCTTTCTCTAGATCTGTTGGATACCTCGGAGGTCTACTAAATTTAATATGTTTTGGTTAATAAAAATCATCCTTAATCAAATTAATAAAGACCCACCAAGATATGACCTAGGGTTGGGTAGATCATTAAAACCTTACTTTTTCGCTTTATATAATGTGCTCTCACATGCATTTTGAGTTTCAGTGGTGGAACGAGAAGACTCGCCAGGTAGGTTTTTTATAGTTTATAGTGTCGTTAATCTTGGACTTTATTCTTGTACTTTCATATTATACTTTTTATGCTTACAAAACTTGCATGCTAAATAATAATGACACCCTGCATGAGGATAGCCACAAAACCAAAACCAAAGTCAAATCTAAAATCAACCAAGATAAAATTCACTGCCACAACATTCAAAAGCCACAACATTCAGAATATAAAACAACTTAAAATTTAATCACAAACATCAAACAGGAACAACAACAACAACTAAATTAAGACGTCTCTATTGGATGATCGGGAACCCCTTGGAGGAGGTAACCTATGGTTGCTATCGAGGCTTCTCACGGTCTAAATGAAAGTATGGAACTCATTAAGTTGAGTTTAGTAAATTCATTTGGACAAAGTGAATCCAATAGAAAATAGTGGTGTCGGAACAAGGGAACCGTATGATCCTAACCGGTGTCACTCTAATCAACTTTAACATGCCCCATAATATTTAAAGAACTACAACCATAGGGCTGCCCGATTTGACTTCATAACTGGACACCCTAGAAAACTTAAACTCGTCACGGCAAGGATTTTGGAGCTAGTATGGTGGGCAGTACGACCATCTTCAATATTAAAACCTGTCTTCCCCAATTAAACCATTTCCTTCATTAGAAGTAAACAGCAAATCCATAAGACTTCAAGGTAGTTTGCTTATGCAACATAAATCCTCACCTCATCTTTAAGCCTTTGTACAACTCTTCTATACAACATAAGCCCTAACTCATCTTAAGATTCCGAGGTTGTCGTCCATCACGACATAAATCCTCACATTTTCCAAGCTATTTGTGTGATTATTTCACACGAATGTAAGTCCTAAATTAATAAAATTGGCAGGATGAAACATTCAAATAATTTCTCTTCTAAATTGTAGCCAAACAACAAGATAGATTGGGAAGTCACCAAGGTCCTCCTCCGGATCTATGACATCCTCAAGCTCTTTCTCCTTTGGATTCTACAACAAATATTCCAAATTTAAATCAATCTCTTTTCACACCTCTCTGTCCGATCTCGTTGAAAAGTCCTATACTTTTACCTCCTTGAAGATAATATTTCCTGATTTTTATCGAGAGTTTTCTTATGTGACTTTGGTTATCTAAGATATAATTAACTATAGGGGCTTGACTTTATAAGAAGCTTGTCTGAACCAAAAGTAATATAAACCAAAAGAAATATAAACTTATTTAATTCTTCATATTAAATAGGGGAAACTATCGACAAATAAGTTTTATAGACGAGACGGATGACATACTTTTTTTGTTTATTTGATCGAGCTTAATCCTTAAGTCTTATATTTATCCTTCGGGATAGATATAGGGTTTGAGGTACAACGCTCTTTCATTTAAACTATGAAAAATATGAGATCAGTTTGATTTCATACGTTTCTAAACTATATATGTATGTGTATATATATATATATATATATAAATTAAATGTCCTTCCGAAGCGGGCGACGGGATTTCAATTCTAGTGACCGACAGCTTCTTAAGGGCAACTCGTTCAACCAAAATAATGCCGACAGAGAGAAAAAGATAGGGGTTTATCCCTTCAGGGGTAAATTGGGGACAGTCCCTTTTATTCATGACAAGTTTAAGTTACTAGTGAGGGAGAAGAGGAGCAAACTCCCTACATAAGAGAGATGGAGGGCCTAAAATGGGCACCTTCTACAACCAAAGGATCTGCTTTTTATAAACAAAAGAGAGTCGGTAGAGAAAATTACATATATGCCCCTGTTTAAGGAGGAGCGGCGAGGGGTACTTTCTTACAGTTTTGTCTTCACCAGCATTCATTTATCTTTTGAGGATGGCCAACTGGTTCTTCTTTACATGAATGACCTAGTGGCCATCTGATTTGATATCATGTGGCTGATCTGTTCGGTAACAGGTGGTCGGGTGGGTAAACCACTGGTAGGGTTGGCTGGTCCAAGTGACAGATTGTTTCACAATAGGGTGGCCGGTTGGGAGGCCAACACAAGTGGTCGGTTGGCTTGTCAGGTGGCTAGCTGGGTGGTCAACCCAATGGCCAATAAGTTATTGACGACTCCTATGGTGATGACGTCCTAGGGGTGATGCCATTTTGTTTTATGAGGAGGTCAATTTGTAGGATATACTCTATGTATAAATATTTCTAAATATTTTAACATTGATGCGGCTTGCATGTGGAAATTTTATGCTGGCTACAAAAAAGTCATCAACTTAATTGTCATTTATAGAAAACAAATCATAGTAACTCATATTCAAATTCACCTCACAAATTCAAGATTACCACAACTTGATTTTATGTAAGAAAATATTTAACAAATGCTTAGAATGACATAGAATAATATAAGGTTATTTTTATAATTAAATGATTTAATAGATCATGATGTTGTACATAAGAAAAATGATCACACAAATCTCAAGAAAATATAATAGATCTCATTAAATAGACTTTGAAGGACTGCATCAGGATAATAAGAAAACATATACACGAAGCATTGGTTTCTTTGATCAGAACTATGGGCCAACCAAAAAAAAGCACAACTGAACAAAAGAATAAGAGATACCTGAACCAAGGGGAAATCATCTATAGATAGGTCCCACAACTACTTTTGAATTCTTGATAAAGATGACCAAATGGCACACAATTTAATTTCTCTCCAATCCTAAGAGGAGGCCCCTTATATAGAAATAGCAGCTCATCAAATTGCAGTGATAAAACCTCTACCTGATAGTCCAAGTTCACCATAATAACAAGAGAATCCTCTTAAAGAGGCCAACC
Source organism: Phalaenopsis equestris (assembly GCF_001263595.1). Taxonomy (NCBI): domain Eukaryota; kingdom Viridiplantae; phylum Streptophyta; class Magnoliopsida; order Asparagales; family Orchidaceae; genus Phalaenopsis; species Phalaenopsis equestris. The sequence goes on along the minus strand of NW_018239013.1, from coordinate 5,491 downwards.
AAAGACTTCTCAGCCAACCAAATGATTATCTTGTTACCAAAAGACCACACTAAATGTCCATCTTTAAGCAATTTTGAATACAAATTAGTGTCAATGTCTGTTATGGATATTTAATTTTATTAAAATTTGCTACAAATATGAAAATGTGTGATGATGAATTGGAATGTATTTATTAAAATAAGGACAAACTTATAACTTACTAAATACCCTTATCCTTTATAAATAGCTGGTCATTTCATCAATAAAGGAATATTTAGTTTATTCTCCAAAAAATTGTGTTATGATAAACTTTGTTGTTCTCTCTTTCTCCCTGTTTGTTTTTCTCATTCATCAAATGCTCTATTTCTTGGGTGTGATCCATAGAACAATTTTTATTCAACAGATATGTATAAAAAAAATTTACAAATTATTTCAGAATAAACCATCTATGTTCACAATGGTTCAACTCGACCAGAATGATTCACAAAGATTAATATAAACCCATTAAAAGCTAGCATAAGTATACATCTGCCAACAAGTGTTTCCCTCAGTCATTAAGAATTCACAATTATTGTAGAATACATTTTGTGCTCTACAAAAACACATCAAACATCATTGCGCACTCACCAAAAATTGTGGTGAAATACCCAACCTATAATCTCACACAAATAACCTAAGATATTTCTTGCATTGTTACTTTCTTAGTCCACGTGACACTTTCAATGGAATTTCACACTTAAATGAGTGTCACTCACCATAAACATATAGTTGATGACTTATCTTGCAAATTAATGACTTGAGGACTCTTAACTACCATAGGAAGGCTCCGACTAACATACATTTTGGGTTTGAATATCCATGTTTTTTTGCTTAATGCTATTTAAATATCATGCTAACTGAGTAACATGGTATACATAAGTACATGTAACATTACAAGTAAGAAATAGAAAGTAAAATATTATTCAATCAAAAATCTTCAAGTGTATGCAAAAATCAACAAGAGTGCATATATATTATTATAAACCCATTTAGGGATGGCATGAGTCTACATCTTCCAACAAGTGTTTGCCTCAGGAATTAAAATTCACTATGATTGCAGAGGACTTTTTGCACTCTACAAAAAACAGATCAAACATCATTGTGAACTAACCATAAGTTTTGTTGACATGCCAAATAACTTATAATATTGCATGTATGGTCACTTGCTTGGTCTACAAGACACTTTCAAATGCTTTTCACACTTAAATAAGAGCTAATCACAACAAACATATGGTTGTTGACTTTTCTTGAAAATTGATGACTCAAGGACACTTAAAAACTATGGTAAAATTCGAACTAGCACCTATCTTGGGTTTGATTAACCGTTTTTTTTTGCTAAATTATATTTGAGTAACATGCTTACCAAATAACAAGGTATACATAATCATATTTGACATTACAAGTAATACATAGAAAGTAAAGAATTATTCCATCAAAAATCAACAAGTGTATGTAAGAAATGTTAGTTACTAAGACTACTTAACCTTGATTTTCATCCAACTAATATGGTTCATAAGCTATTTTTGTCTAAGTTCTTCTAAATAAAGTTATTTATCCATTAGTGTGGCATACATTGAATTCATAGTTTTCTCACATAATTTCTCACATTAAAATGAGTCACTAAAAAAATCATTGTAAATTAAGAACAACTATTTTTTTGTATTCTCCATTATGTTATTTGAAACTCTAATCATCCAATCTAATTCATTGTATACCTATAAGAATAAATATGAAAAAAATGTTATAGCTATTTCTGGAGTGACTGTAAAATACTTATTAAAAATATGTCTGATCCGTTAAAATTTTTGTTAATTTTCTTGTCATCATCATGTAATTCTCTTTCCAAATAATTCTCTCCTTTGAGAGAAAATCTAGAGAAAAAGAATATAAGGAAAATAGACAAACAATTTAAAAAGAACATGGAGAGTAACTTTTCATTGATAGCCCAAGAGCGTACGTCCAAAATGAGAACAGATCAAAATGCCTTTGAAACATATCTGTGAAGAAATCCTACGAAAGCAAGCTAGAACGAGTAAGTCAGGTTTTTTGCTTGTTCCGAGTCTCAAATAATTCTCTCCTTTGAGAGAAAATCTAGAGAAAAAGAATATAAGGAAAATAGACAAACAATTTAAAAAGAACATGGAGAGTAACTTTTCATTGATAGCCCAAGAGCGTACGTTCAAAATGAGATCAGATCAAAATGCCATTGAAACATATCTGTGAAGAAATCCTATGAAAGCAAGCTAGAACCAGTAAATCAAGTTTTTTTCTTGTTCTGAGTCAAGAGTAGCTACCAAAAGAATGTATCCCTTTGGTTAATTGTATCTTGAGGGATGCCTAAGAATACTCTTCACATGAAATGTTTGCTTGCATACTCTTTGATCCAGTTATCTGAGGAACCAAAGAATCTTGATCATCTCAAGTAGAAAAATCCCAATGCTTTTAATATCTATACTAGGTGATAGAGCAAAGGATGAATCATTGTATCCATTATGACCAACAACATCTAAGAATGCAGGGCTCACAAGATGTTAACAACAATTTTCTTAAAGGAATGATAGGGTTGAATAGAGATGTCAACAAATGGTGGAATGAATTTCTAAGTAGGTAGAGGTAGTTAGGTCAGAATATTGCGGTTCCTATATCCAAAGATATGAGGACCCTAAGTTGACCTTGTCATGAAGGTAGTTGAACTAATTCGACTAGGGTCCTAATGTCAGAAATTTATGAATTGTATTGTCAAAGATAATCTCGATAGCCCTGAGGCCAGAGGAAAGAGACCTTTAATTCTCTATCACACTGTAAGGGTAGAATAGGTATAAGTGGTACTTATACTCATCATTTGAATGACGAAGATGTTACTAGATAGGAGAAGAGGAGAAAGGTTTAGCTTTATAGCTGAAACATTCCCACAAAGGACTCACATCATTATTTGGGTTGAGGGAACCTCTAACACATTAAATTTTTTAAACAACAACCTAAGCAGAAATTTATGATTGGATTAGTGGGTTGAAGGAGCACCTAGACATCTCTTCATTACATGTAGAATGATGTAGTTAATTTGTAATTGAATTTTGATATGGAGGCTTAATCAAGGATGACTTGGGATATTGACATTCTATGTAGCTCATTTTAAAACTAATCCAAAGGCCATTTAGAAAAGCAAATGCATAAAGTAAATTTTTGATTTTATTTTTTATTTTAAAATTGGACTATTTTAAACTTAAATTTTAATTTACCTTGAATATTTTAATTTAGGATTTAAAAAAGAGTCATTTTTGTACTTAAATAGCCCAGGTAACATTTTCCTATATCCCAGGCAATCTGTAATCAAAGAAAGAAAAAATTTAGGCATACTAAACAAGTGAAAATAAAGCCAAACGAAATATATATAAAGTCCAAAGCCACTGGGTCTAAAACATATCTCAAGAAATCAAAAAAGGTTGTCAGAACCTACATTTATCAACAGTCCTATATTTATACATCAATGTAAATTCAAAATTAAGATAAGTGACACTTTCTTCTGATCTTGGTCCATGTCATGTGGTTTGGTGCATTGTGTTCCTCAAAACTCGTGCTCATACTTTATTTCCAATGCATACTCAATCCTAAGGATTCTATTAGATACATAATAATAAAAAAAGGACCTGAATTGTAGAAGAATTAGCATGGGTTATATCTTGCAATGCATATTGATGCCCTTTAGAATGTGCTCATGCATAAATGTGCAATTACTTTAGTTTCTACTTCTGGTCATGGCACCAAATACTTGATCGCACCTGCAATTATGTAGATATTTAATTCCATGGCTAAAAACTTGACCCAATTTACTTATCGCGGATAGTATGCAAAATAAAGAGGTTGTAGAGTTTAAAATTTAATTTATAGTTCACACATTAGGAGTATTATGCAAGTGCATGTATCGTTTCAAGTAGTATAAGGTTTTCATTTAACACTCGAGTGTTGATCCCATAGAGAAACAAGGTAAGAAATCCCTTAGGCTAATTCTAGTTTACTACTATCATGTCTTAGTTTGGAATGCAAATTATTGGTGTTTTTCTACTAAGGACTCCTAAATACAAAGCTAAATCTAAAGATAAACCTAAGTAGAGAAGTTTGTTTGGAGAATTTTGAGATGTTACAAACTACCTTTCACGTGTGTGGACCTAGATAATGCCTAAGGATGAAATGCTTAGAACTTAATATGGCCAGTGCTAATAGGAGCATACTTATTCTTTACCCTCTCCCGAGTGTATAAAGAACATTTGATAATTTAATGTTAAGTTTCTGATTGATATGGTTGCGCTGAGTATATTCTAGTCTCTCATTTCCAAATTTCCCACTATGCCCTCTCTATTATGACCAGCCAGGCCTCAGGTTATGAACTAAAGACCAATTTGTTAAGGGTTCTAGCCTATCACTCTAGAATCATCATATTTACGCTCATCAAAACATATCTCCCTATCTATTTGCACTCCCCCTTAGACTTGGATCCTCTTCATTTAAGATTTAGTGTGATATTCACTAGTTGGGTGAAATCATAGCTATCCTGGGTCATCATGTTTCACAACAAATTTTAACATTACAAATGGCTAGTTTGCAAAGTAAATTAAGAACCGATGAAAGTATAATCACATAACAAAATAAGAAAATTTCTAAGAAAATGTAAATTTCTAAACATGCATTTATTTCATTGCAAAAGAAATGTAAATTGAAGATGACACCATAAGGAATAAAAGAATTGATAGAATTATGTAATAAATTATGTGCCAACAAGAAACATATATCTTTCTACCCTCTTCCAAATGAATATGTACACTTAGTATTCTATTAGTTTCATACAACTAGCAATCAACTATAAGCTCCTAATAGTAATATATCATGAATTATATTTCCTTAAAAGTTTCATTGCTGCATAAATTACTTCACCATAGCCAACCAGACAATATGAGTGCACTAAAATTGTAAGTTCACCACTCTCCCGAGCTTTAGTTTCACTTACAAAAAATTCTAACAAAACCTATTGCCACTTGAGTTATGTCAAAGAAACCAATGAGATATTACTCATGACATAGAAAAAAAAAATATTCTATTATAAAGCAAATTTTTCTACTCATACCACTACATACCAAAATAACTGAGTAAAGAAGAATACTCACAAAGCATGAATAAAAAACAACAAAAGAACTTCATTAAATTAAAACAAATCTACTTAAAAGTGTTCATAATAATTATAAGATGCTGATATACTTATATTTTTCTCTCTGAAAGAAAAGTGAAAGAAAAGTGTAAATTCCTCCAACAACGTCTTACGTTGATCTATGTAATGCTCATTCAATTCCTTACACATATCTCTCAAAATCCCAGACCAATCTGCCCAAAAAAGATAGAAATCTGCATCTTCTCTCTCTCTCTCTCACACACACACGCGCACCTCATTGAAGAGACACACCAAAATCTCCTCTATCTCTCT
>NW_018239012.1:0-563 GCF_001263595.1 Phalaenopsis equestris | reverse complement strand
AATCATCAACATCTCCTCCTAGACTCTTAAAACATCACTCATGAATCAACTTTGTCGACTGCAGTGCATCACTATATCGATCCCGAGCTCTCAAAATAACACACTTGTTTGAATCGAGTGGAGCCTTCCTCTTAATCATCTTAATTCTTGGAGCCATTTCTAAACAATGTATAAAATTAAAAATAAATTCCACATTCAACTCCAAATAACTAAACTATCCAAAAAGCTTAAAATAACAAATCAATTCCTTTTTTACATATTTTTCTAAAATTTTCACCATGAATATTGATTTTTAGGTAGATCATGAAAGTCCTCAAAATACATGGTGAAAATCAAGAATTTTGTGTAGAAGTGAAGCTCTTACCTCAAGGATACTAAATCTAGCAATTTTTGGCTCAAATCCCCAAGAAATCTTCAAATATGGTGAGCCCTAGCTTCAAAATCGTGAAATCCTGAGGTTGAAGATAAAGTTGAGGATTGGTAAAGGTGTTTTTGGTCCAATTTTTCACTTAAAATCATTAGCAAATTGGTTTTCATAAACTGATGCTTAAGCACGAATGGTT
>NW_018239011.1:0-2779 GCF_001263595.1 Phalaenopsis equestris | reverse complement strand
AAAAATGCTTTGAGGTGCTTCTTGATACCTGATAGAGATTGTCAAGCATGCTTGCTCACATAGAATAAGAACGCAACATAAGACAAACATGATGACATCGGAAATCTTTAAAAATATGGGACAACAAGTGCCCATAACACATGAAAATGTGGGCGTGTAAGAGCATGTTTAAGAACAATATGCAATATAATTAAACTCAAAAGAAAAAAAAAATACTTTTAATAATATATATGCAAAAATCATAAATAGAAAAACATCATGCTACAACAATATTAAAAGATGGTAATAAATAAGAATGTGGGTAAGAATCAAAATTTTATTTCTTTGGCATATAACCGAGTTATAATGGCGTGTATTGTATTTGATTTGTTTCCAAAACATGTCCACACTAAGCCCAAATGTGTCCGAAAAAAACTAGAATCTTTTAGAAAAATAATATGCCACATGGCGTGTCCAAAATGATGTGTTAGAATATACAATTGCCCACGAGAAAAACACAAGCTTATTAATATGTAGAAATTATACTATCCCACTGAAAACTTTGTAGAGGAGTAATAAGGCAAGTTGATTGCATTAGTTAGGGGAGTACCTCATAGAAGTTAGCTGAATATAGAAAATATAAAGGCCACAAGGAGAAGTTATTGAGAACTAGGGAAGACCATTTGAATGATTGCATAAGAACAAGTATGTGAGCAGTAACAATAGCGAACAACTTGACTAAAACTATAACTGCATGGTGTGGGCATGTTGAACACATGATGAGGATATAAAGACAAGAAGATAAATTTTTAATATGCAAAATCACATTTTTATAATAATAACTTTTGAAGCATATAAGGAACATTAGATCAATGTGTTACTTATTTTTTTATATATTTTTTGAGCCAATTTACATTTAACTGGGAAATAAACAACTAAATTCTACAACAGATAATTTGAAGATTGTATTATAAGTATAACATAATAAATAGCTAAATAGGTATGAACAAAGCCTTTATAGATGAATATCCTTACCATGAAATCAGTAGGAACCAATGGTTAAATTTTCAAAACGCTTAGAATATATAATTGAAAGCACAAATCGATCAAGCTATACTGTCAGCTATTCATGTTGGCAGAACGATATCTAAACTGGCCGTAAAAAAAATAAACCATCAGTCACTGCACTCGTGAGTAACTCAACAGCAGCAAACTCAGAACTACATGAACTTAGCTAGCAATTCACATAGCACTTCCTTCAAACAAATCCATCCAAAGCCTATGCTCTGTCACTAGAATATTAAGCCTTCCAAAATAGACGGGTCTAATTATCCATTGGTTCAATAACCCTTAAACCGCAGAAAAAATTAAACCGGCGTAGAGCTGAAGTTTTCCAGAAGAGAGAAAATACCTTCAGCTGGGAGAGAAGATTGGCGCAGGTTCCGAAATCGTTCCTCAGCATCGCCGCTTTGAATCGTCCAAAGATCTGCGTAACTTCCACCAACTGTGGATCCATCTAGCCGAGCTATAAACCTTTCTTCAGCTTTGCGCAGAGGTTTTCCCTCTTCCAAGATCCGCTCTCACTTTCCCTGAACGCCCTAAACCTTGCGAACCAAGTGACGTCCCGGCTTTTTTTTAGAGATCCGAACGAGACGATCGAACTGAGCAGTAAACGGGTCGGGCCGAGCCGGGTCGGGTGTAGAGGTGATTTGAGTTGAGCAGACCCGTGAGCCAGCATGAGTTCAACTGGCTCGTGAACTGAACTGGATGAGCTAATAAGCCTAGCTCAGGCAAGCACTCACCCTACTCTTTAACTCTTAAGTCATCTCAAGACATGTTAATATAAAATATACTCAAAATATATTAAATTTATAATTTTATTTTTAAAGTATTAAAAAAGTTTAAAAATTAATTTTTTATTTTTTATTCTAAGTGATTTATAATTATTTCTCTCATAATTGTACGTTTTATTTATCATTTCTTATAACACAGTTTTTAGTTAATATTATGCTCTCTCTTTTACAATAACAAGTTGGCTTATGTGTCGGTTCGAACTCATAAACTTAGGCTCAAACTCGATAAGATTAATCAAGCTTAAGCTCAAGCTTGTCGAGAATTGAATATTGACCATATACGTGCATAACAGACTATAATGAAGTCGCACATTAATGGTACCCGTGCACATGTATAGAAAAAAATATAGATATTGATATATCTTAATTGACATAATTTATAAATGATGCTTTTCTGATAGTTATACATATATATAATGATATTGATATAGTAAACTTTTTTAAATAACATCAAAAATTTTTATTTATTTATTAAAAGCCTAATTGTCAAATTGACGTGCATATTATTTCATTTTCTCTTATATTACTGTGATTTATAAGAACCAGTATTCACTATAATTGTTTAGCCTACTATTGTTTTTAAATGATTTTTTAAGATTTAATTAAGTGATTTAAAAAATGAGTAATATAAGAGAAAACATGTATACAAGGCGCCGGCAGCCAGTGATGAGACAATTTCAAATTTATTGATTTAATTTATTTGATTAGTGGGTCTTTAATCTATTAAATTGTTGACCAATATAAAAGATTTAGTTCTCATCGTCTGATTGGCTGTTCCCGCTTTAGTTAATTCCCGGTCTTAAGCGGGGTCATGACAAAAGTGATATCATAGATCAAGATTTATGATTAGTTAATTGAATCTTGATAAAGAGTCAATATGACAATTATAAAAAATTTTAATAATTAAAAAAATTAAAGTCAACTCAAATTAATAATTATATACAATC
>NW_018239010.1:0-820 GCF_001263595.1 Phalaenopsis equestris | reverse complement strand
TCACTTTGACTCTCCTCTCTACTGTTCTCTCTGTCACATTCTCTGGTCCATACCTATCCCTCCCTTCACCTATTTTTCTATTTCATTCTTATTGATGCATGCTCTCTCTCTCTATTCTCATGCTTCCTCTTCTCTTTCTCTCATCTCTTGCCTATTTCATTCTTACTCATGCATGCTTTCTCTCTATTCTCATGCTTCCTCTTTTCTTTCTCTCATCCTTCTATCCCTCCCTCTCTTCTACTCTCTCCTGCTCTCTCTTTCTCTCTTGGTCTATCTCTCTCACTCTGACTCTCTCCCTCTCTACTATTCTCTCCATCATATTCTCTCTCTCATGCTCTACACTCCCTCCCTTCAACTCCTCTCTCTCATGCATGTCTTTCTCTATTCTCATGCTTCCTCTTTTTTTTCTCTCTCTCCCACTCTCTATCTAACTCTTGTCCACCTCCCCCATCTTCCCTACTTCTCTCCTATCTCCTTTCTTCTCACTCTCTCTTACTCTCTCCCTCTTTCTCACATAATCTCTCCTCTCTCTCTATTTCTCTTCTCTTTCTTCACCTCTTTCACCTTCTTTATCTCCCCTTCCCTCTCTCCAGCTCCTCTCTCTCTCTCCTCTCTCTATGTGTTTATCCATCTTTCCCTCCCTTAAAACCTCTCTCTCTCTTCTATCTCCTCCCTTTGTCTCTTCTCTCTTTTTTCTCCCTCTCACTCTCCTTCCCACTCTCTTACAGACTCGCTCCCAAACTCACTCTTTCTTATCCCTCCCTCTCCCATCCACTCTCTCTTTTCCCTTCTCCCTCTTCCTCTCCTATCCACTCTCTCT
>NW_018239009.1:0-404 GCF_001263595.1 Phalaenopsis equestris | reverse complement strand
ATACTCTTAAATATATATAGTTATATATATATATTTTTTGAATTTTTTATTTTATATTTTTTTGATATATATTTTTTTATATATTTTATCTCTAAATTTTCTAATTTACCAAATCTATTTAATTTATCGTTACCTTCCTCGGCAACGGCGCCAAAAACTTGATCCCGGAAAATATAGTTGTGTCAAATTTATAAAGTTGTCTCCGCTTTACAACGGTGCCAAAATCTTGATGTTGTATATTATAAATAATAATATTAAGCACTTAATATTGGGATTCTATGTAAGTATACATATCATTATCATATAATATAAGACTTTCTAATTAAGTCCCAAATATCAATCCCACGAGGAAGGTTTAAATTGGAAGTAATAAATTAACTAGAAAATTCATAGAAATAAAACAA
>NW_018239008.1:0-9630 GCF_001263595.1 Phalaenopsis equestris | reverse complement strand
TAAATCTATCTAAATCGAAAAAAAGTTGACCGACACCCCCCTTTGAGAAATGAGATTTTTGTGGAGAGCATCTCGGAAGATTTATTAATTGCTTTTTAGTTTAATTTCTCTCTTTTATCTGTGATTGTCTCCATCATTTTTTTAAATTAATTTGCTAACATGGAATTCAGTCCTATCAATTTCACTTCTAACATTACAATCACACTTTTGAAGCTTCATGAATCAGGATTTTTCTTCTTCATAATTTGCCATTGCAGATTGATTTTAAAGAAAGGCGAGAGCTCCCATTCTTTACCATTATAAACTTTTACTTTATTTTAGGGGCATTTACATGGTACATAATTCTTGTGTATTCACATATTTCTCACTTAAATTTTCATATTTACACACATTTCACTAAGGTTTTTAATATCACATAAAAAAATAGTACTATTACCATTAAAAAAACAAGACGAAATACACATTTTCATGCATAGGTTTAAAGCACCAAAGTGCAATGCACATGTTATGAAAAATACTAAATAGTAAGCTTGTATTTTAGGTAACCTAATTAAAAGAGTTTTAATTTCAGAGCGTTTCTATGCTAGGCATATTCCTAATATGTAGATAGAAGAGTGTCTGTAAGTATGTAACATATGATGTTAATTAGGGAATAATAAATGAAGTTTTCCTCACATGGTACCAGAGCTACGCACACCTCCTTTGTTCGACGTCATCCCTGCTTGTAATTGTGGCCTTGACCGCATCGATCACCTTTGTCGACGTCGATCGTTGCTTCGTTCATCGTCAATCCGCGCTGCCTCGTTCGTCGAAGCTCCCTCTTGGATCGTCTGCATCGTTTGTCAAAGCAAGTGCGATCCTAACTCACCATGGTTCTGTGCATAGTGCGACCTTGTCCGCACCGATCGAAACCTCCTCTTCCTACGAAGGGGTTAGCGTTTTTGTCAAAGCTTGGTCTGTTACTTCATTGTCATCACCTTCGTCTTCTGCGCCTTCTTTGTCATTGTCGACTTCGCCTGGAAGCAATTCGTTTGCGGCGTCATCATTCGTCTTCTGCTTAGTCTCGTTTTGGCTTCACTGACGCCTGCTTAGGTCTATTTCCTCATTTGTTGTGCTCTGTTGTCTACTTGTTCTTCAAGTTATTTGTGCATTTTTGGATTTGTCGACTTTTACTTAGGTCTATTTCCTTGGTTGTTGCGTTCCGTTGTCTGCTTGTTCTTGGAGTTATTTGTCAATTCGTCCTTCAATAGTGAATGATACCTATTATAGCTTGTGAACACAAACATTTTGTGATTGGTTTGGTTTCATCAGTTACTAAGATTGCATAAATGACATCAATTATTTATATTGAAATAACTGTGAGATTCTATTTAAGGAGTATTTTTTAAGAGAGTTGCCTCACTAATAATCCTCTAGTTGAGACCAAGTCAAACTATTTTGAGTGGATGCTCAACTTTCGATACAACTACGAAATTTCATCGAATCTTATCAATTCAGTCATATTACTTACTGCAACTGTGTTAAAGATGCGACGAAGGAATTGATGTGTGTTTTTTGGGAGAGAATATTTCTTGAACATTTGATGTATGTAAGAAATTCTATCGTGCTGAATAATATGATCTGTCACTTAACACACATCACATGCACTTTAAATATATGCATGAAGAATTGAACGCACTATTGTCCTCTAGCATATATTTTTGTTTTTAAAAGTATTAAAGAGAGTAAATGACTATCATGTGTTTTCTAGTTGTCCTAAACTCTCAGTGTAAATGTGTCAAATCACACATTTTATCTGACCCTGGATTGCCCTGGATATATGACTTTGAGGGAAGCCTATAGTTTAATTTTTCGTATGATCCTGGGTTCTCGAGCCTCATTCATACAACAATATAGTGCCTTTGCTAGTTATAAAAATAAAGACATCAGTAAATCTCAGTCTCAAGACAATTATTGAAGTGAAACTCCAAATTCTAGATATCAAGGAATTCGTAAAATCAAGGGTCAAAAGTAGTGTGCTATTAATGTCACTAACTTGGTCATACAAAAAGAACAAATTAGAAGTTGCTCAAAAAAGAACTAAAAGGGTTTTAAATCACAATCTGCTCACATTGTCACTACCACCCTTCGAGTTAAACTCTTGATCTTTGCAGATGAATATACCAAGTTCATCAAATTTCAGGAAGCATACAAGGAATCTCCATCCATGACTGCTCTTGCCGAGTTAGGTAAGAATCATACTTATCTTCTTTCATTTTGCATACAAGGAATCATTGCTTCTATTGCTACAGTTCTCATGACAGATAATCCAAAACAATTTTCTACCTTTCATAAACACCTATGTTCTATTACCTTAGCAGATGAATCCACCTTTAGTGTTCTCAGTTCTGATAACATCAATATTACACCCATATTGCCTCTAACTTCTATTTTCAATTTACGTCATTTTGTTTTTAATCATATTCCTGCTAACAAAATTACACGTGATTTTAATTATTATATCTTATTATTTCCCGATGATTGTCAATTTTAGGACCTTATGACAGAACATTTTTATTAAAGGGCGAGAATCAAGGAGATTATATATTATGGATAATGAAGTTCTTTGACCTGCAACCCGTTGCATACCTTATCTTATTTTGAGATTCATTATCTATTAAGGCACTCTTTTTTATCAATGTTGAAAGAATTGTACCTCCAATTTCAACAATTATTTTAGCTTGTGCGTTGTGTCAATTTGCAAAATACAATCGATTGTATTCTGTTCCTAGAGTTATTAAAAGAGCCATTCATAGTTTTGAGTTGCATCATTTTGATGTGTGGAGACATTGTCCCATTTTGTCTAATTAATTTTGATTCTTTGTCATTTTTGTGGATGATTTTTTTTCTCGTACGACTAGGCTTTACTTTATGAAATCTCGTACTAATGTATTATCACATTTTCAATCCTTTCGCGCAAAGTTAAATCTTAATTCAATATTTCAGTTAATATTCTGATAAGTGATAATGCCAAATAATATTTTCTTACACCCCTTCAGAAGTACATGGCTTAAAAAGAGATGCTTCACCATTCATCGTGTGTCGATTACCTATCCCAAACTGGAGTATTTGAAAGGAAAAATTGACATCTTCTGGAGACATCTAGGGCTCTTTTGTTTCAAATAAATGCGTCTAAACAATTCCGGGCTAATACAGTTTCTACTGCGTGTATTTTGATCTATCGGATGTCTTCTACTGTTTTACAGAATCAAACACTCTATCAAGTTTTATTTTCAACCAACTCTCTTTTTTAATTGAACTACATATGTTTTGGTGTATTTGCTTTTGTCCGTGGTACTTGCCCACAAGTGTTCAAACTTGATCCTAAGTCATTAAGGTTTGTCATATATTATTGTCTGAAAAAAAATGTATTAATGTTTTTTCCCTCTTAAACAGATTATTCTGTTGAAGTCACATTTCATGAACAAATCTCATTCTTTAGCGACTCATCAGTGTCTAAATCTTCACCATATTCGGATGAGTTGTTAACTCATCACATCATAAGCTTAGATCCTGATCTAGCTCCATCTCCAATGCGTCAACCCAAACCACCTATCACTAATATTTACTAGAGAAAACCTCGCTCCCTTAATCCTAGTGTGGCATCAATATCTTCCTCAATGGATCCCCTTCCTAGTGATCTTGATTTAATAATTGCTCTTTGAAGAGTTAAACATTAATGCACCTATCCTGTTTACTTTTGGGCTGAATATAATTAGTTATCTTCACTTCGTGCTCGATTGCTGCTTCTCTTAATTTTATTGAGCATAGCCCTTAAGTTTATATGACTTATGGGATCGACTACTTGTTGTTTCGGTAGCTAAGTTAAGGGCTACGCTCCAACCATGCCCGAAGGTGCAGAAAGCATTCTGCCGTCCAACTTTACAGAGACCAATTATTCACTGCGGTCAAGAACAAATTACCATTACTTGGGCATGTTGCATACAAAATGATCTTAATTTATTAAAATTAAATGAAAATATGACACTCAATAGGATACAAAAAAAGGATATCAATTTTACTTTATTCTTTGGATCATAACAGGTATATATGCACAGCATGAATAAATTATCTTTGATTTTATTTAACATGCATCTATTTTGCTGGTTGAAAAAAGTTTTAAATGCATAACCACTCAAACATAGATTTGTACATTTCTCCTAAATACATGTATTTGTACTATTAATTCATATTTGCTTATGATTAAGTTTCTTGAAATTTACTTTGATAGTTGAATGTTAGTAATATTATCAAGGAATCTTGCAAATCACATGATTATGCTTAAAGCATTATGGCTAGCTTCATGCCTGAATTTTCTGAGGTGAGTTGCATTGGGATTGCATCTCATTGTAGTATGTCTGAAGATATTCATCTTGAAGCCTGTGATTTCTGCTTATTTACATGGATAACAAATTCTTTTCATCCTCCTACCTGTTTAATTCTTACAAGAATTATTTTACGCTGGCTTTAATTTTATTGCAACACTATCTTTGCACATAATTTGGCAGAGATTGTCAAGTATAATGGCAAACTCATCCCGTATGCTGTTAAAAAGTTGGTTGAGCGATACGAAACAGACCCTAAATCTGCATTGGTGGATATTCTGATGCTGCTTTTTGAGGTCACTTGTTAAACTTGTCGTTTTGTTAATATTGTTCCATTTTCAAATTCTAACCATTTTTTTCTCATTAAGCAGGCATGTGGTGCTAAGTATCAGTTTCATGTGGATAGCATTGAATCTACTGATGTGGATAATGTGGTAGTAAAGCTTGTAGAGCTTGCTAATGCTGTATCCTGAAATTTGAAAATTGAAATTGCTTGTTAAATTAGAACTCAAGTATTTTTATTCGTGAAGTTGTTCTTTGCAATACTGACCAGTGTTATAGACTTAACTTATATGGTTACTAGGGAGAAGTTGAGGATCTCTATACCTCCAAGCGGAAGGAGCTTAAAAACTTCAAGGAAAACCTTGCATTATTTTGGGACACTTTAGTTCTCGAGTGTCAAAATGGGCCATTATTTGATAATATTTTATTTGATAAATGTATGGACTATGTCATTGCATTGTCATGGTAAGTCATCTATTAGAATCTTTCACTGATAATTGAAAGGGGGCATTTAGATACATACCACCCAATTCCTATGTATTTACATATCTAACACCTAAATTTTATTTTTTACATTATACCACCCAAATCATTCACATTACATAAAAAATACCACCATTTAATTTTTAAAAGGTGAAATACACCTTTTCATGCATATGTCAGGTGTTAGATTCATAAATACATTAGGAATTGAGTTGTATGTATGTAAATCTTCCCATTTGAAAACATTAATATCTGCTTTGTTGTTTCTAGTACGCCTCCTAGAATTTATCGCCATGTGGCCACACTTGTGGGCCTTCAGCTCGTCACTTCCCTTATAGCAGCTGCTAAGATACTAGCAGGCCAGCGTGAGACTACTCAGAGACAGTTAAATGCTGAAAAGAAGAAACGGAGTGACGGGCCTCGGGTGGACTCATTGAACAAAAGATTAACCCAGACCCACAAAGTGATAAGTGTCATAGAAGAGATGATGAGGAAACTATTCCAAGGGTGAATTCTCTGGGTTGTAATAATTTTTATTACTTCAATAAAATAAGTTCTCATGAATTTTTTTTTGACAGGTTATTTATGCACCGATACCGAGATGTTGATTCAGACATTCGAGTTTCTTGTATTAGATCTCTTGGTGTTTGGATCTTGTCATACCCGTCACTATTCTTGCAGGATTTATATTTAAAATATCTTGGGTGGACTTTAAATGACAAAGTAGGCCATCTTTTTAAAATTTTTGAATTTTCTCATCCCTCAACTTGATTCTCTTTGTTTTGTCTTCTATTGATCTCATTCTTCTATTATTCTGATTGCATCTGAAGGTTGCTGCTGTCAGAAAAACTTCTGTCCTGTCCTTGCAGAACCTTTATGAAGTGGATGATAATGTTCCATCTCTCGGCCTTTTTACTGAAAGATTTTGCAACAGAATGATTGAACTTGCTGATGATATTGACATTTCTGTTGCTGTTTCTGCCATAGGGCTTCTTAAGCTTCTTCTGAGGTAACCGCACTCACCTCTACTTGTTAAAAAATGTGGCTTTTGTAACTGATCGTTTTCTATGTGGTTTCACAGGCATCAACTTCTTACCGACGAGGAATTGGGTCCTTTATATGATTTGCTCGTTGATGACCCTCCTCTGATTAGGCGTGCTATAGGTGAATTAGTTTATGATCACCTGATTGCACAAAATGTGAAGGGTTCAACATCTGTTTCCAAAGGTACACTATTATAATATTTAGGAAGATTTATATAGATGATACATACCACTAAATTTCTATGTATTTACATATCTAACACCTAAACTTCAATTTTTACACGCATGCCATTTTCCCTATCATAAAAAGGAGTATTTCACTTTTTAAAAGTTAAAGTGGTGGTATGTTTTGATGTGATATGAAAGATTTGGGTGGAATAAATGCAAAAATTAAACTTTAGTTGTTAGATATGTAAAAACATAAGGTTCAGGTGGTATGCATGTAAATGCCTCTAATGTTTATTGTACAATCTGCACTTCCATCTTATGTTCAATCCATTTTATTTGTTAAGCCAAATATATGCTCAGGGGAAGATGATAAAACTTCTGAAGTACACTTGGGAAGAATGTTGCAAATACTTAGAGAATTTCCTGATGATCCAATTCTAAGTGCATACGTTATTGATGATATTTGGGATGATATGAAGGCCATGAAAGTATAGTAACTTCTGCATCGTCATTATTTTGTAAATTTGAAATTAAAACTTATCCATGGAGTGCTGTAAAATCTCGATCGTGAATGATATATTTCGATCCGTATATATATGATAACCTATGATAACCGTGTTTAGAGTTTTAACAGGATTGGAAGTGCATGATTTCCATGCTACTTGATGAATCTCCAGGAATTGAAGTTACTGATGTGGATGCAACTAATCTGGTTCGTTTGCTTAACGCTTCTGCCAAGAAGGCAGTTGGAGAGAAGATTGTTCCATCCACCGATAATCGTAAGCCTCATTATACAAAAGCCCAAAAGGTATGTGATGCTAGATTTTCCTTTCAAGTATCATTATACTGAATTTATAGCTGGATTACCATAGATCCTTAAATTTATGGGCAATTATAATTCTTTGTGCAGACTATGTTAAAAATCAATTTTTATCATGTTTGATTATGATTTCTCTTTCTAGAAATATTATTTTTTTTTGGAAATTTACATACGTGGCACACAGATCTTATGGATTTACATATCGACCCCCCTAAAGTTTGCTATTTATATTTATAACACCTTGGCGCTATAAACTTATACATGATAAGGTACATCTGACTTTTAAAAAGTTAGTAAAATGATATTTTTGATGTGATGTGTTGTTAAAGATTTGAATGTTAAAATTTAAATATTGAAGTCTAGAGGTTAGATATAAGAATTGTGTGGCGTGCTATGTAAATGCCCCCATTTTGTTTGATTTTTTTCTGGTTTGAGGAAGCTTAATTTTTTTGATGTATCCTTTCAATAGTCCAAAGTCACGCACCACTTCAGTTGATATGTGTAGTATCAAGTAATTTTGGAATCAATGGAATCACACCTAATCATGCTTCTTGAATAACTTTTGATGTATCAGATATTTACAAAGTATTATTTTTTCTCTTGCAGTAAAATCTATTTAATGTTACTTTGGTCTTGCTTGTGGATATTTCTTTTGCTGTTGTATTGATACAAATTAACTTTCATTCTTCTCATATTATAAAAATTAACAATCAAGGTTATGCATATTTGTTTATCCTCGGTCTTGCATGCTCGGACTTGCGATTCTTCATTAAACATGTTATGTCTTCAGCAAGTTACATTGGACTGCTTTCAGTTGTTCTTTAAGCTTGGCTTTTCTCAAATTCTTTTCTTGCACCAATTAAAGTTATTAATCGCATAGACTGCCAGTGGACAATGCCTTATGTTTTTATGCTGCTTTGTTTCTCAGGAGGCCCTAGATAATAACAGGAGAGAAATAACAGCTGCCTTAATGAAGAGCTATCCACAGCTGCTGCAAAAATTTATTGCGGATAAAGCAAAGTTACCTGCATTAGTTGAAATTCTTTTGCTTTTGAACCTAGAGCTATACTCACTTAAAAGGCGGGAGCAGGTTTGTTGATTTGCATGCTCGATTTTGTCTTTCCTTACCTTTGTTACTTTACTAAATACGGTTGTTTCTTTACCTTGTTTATTCAGAGTTTTAAGTCTATTTTGGATCTGATTGCCGAAGCATTCTTTAAACACGGTGAGGAGGATGCTTTGAAATCCTGTATAAAGGCTCTTATCTTTTGTTCCACCGAGAGTCAAGCGGACTTGCAAGATTATGCCAAGAATAAGCTAAAAGATCTCGAAAATGAGTTACTAGTTAAGCTGAAGGCTGCCATAAAAGCTGTAAAGGTGCGTGCATATATTTTTTTCTGTATTCCTTTCAATAACATTGAATGAACAGTGACTTTTACTTTGCAGGTTGGAGATGATGAGTATTCTCTTTTGGTTAATTTGAAACGGTTGTATGAGGTTCAGCTGAAGAAAAATTTTGCTAATGATGACTTATACGATGAATTGGCTAGCATTCTTAGAGATGTAAAAGGATTGGATGATGAGGCATGCTTTATATATATATATATTTTTTTTTTTTTAAGTTTTTCTTCTTGGGCATTATCTTATAGATTCTCTTTTTTCAGGTGCTTGGTTTTGTACTTCTCAATATGTATTTACAGGTAGCTTGGTCTTTGTATTCAATTGATGGTGAAAATCCCTCTGAGGTCTCTTTAACGGTGCTTTTGTCCAAGAGAACGAATCTCTTTGAGCAGCTAGAACACCTCATGGACTCCTTGGTCGTAGTCCATGAGGAAAGGCGTCGAACAGTTCTTCCATTCAGAGTAAGTTTTCACTTTTTTATTGCAAATTGAAACCAAAAACATTTTGGATTTCAACATTTATTGTGATCAGCTGATTCAGTAATTCTGTATTCAATACATTGATAGGTTTCCATCATACTAGCAGAAATGTGGAACTTGTTCAAGACGTCAAAATATGCATCCACAAAACTGGAGAGTCTAGGATATTGCCCGGATTTATCTACTGTTCAGAAGTTTTGGAAACTTTGTGAACAAATACTTAACATTTCAGGTTTTTTACAATCCTTGGCCATCATTAATAGGAGATTGATCTGTTTATTGTTTTACATTTTGGACAGGGGCTTCATATTTTCTGTATTATTTATTGAGGCAATAGACATTATATTGCTCATGTAAATTGACAGATGAGACTGAAGATGAATTTGCAAATGAAGAATATATTGAAGAAACCAACAAAGACGCGGTACTGCTTGCTGCTGCGAAGTTAGTGATCAACAATGCTGTTTCCAGGGTAACTTTCCTTAGCTTTGATTTGTTGGGGGCTTTTATCAACATTATATTTGGATACACGAGCACATTGGCATCTGTGTGAGTGCTCTTTTCTGTATAACTGTGTACTCTTCTATACA
>NW_018239007.1:0-253 GCF_001263595.1 Phalaenopsis equestris | reverse complement strand
GACATAATGTTTAAGGGTGTTGTCGTAACGGGAAAGCATGCTTTCAACCCAAGCGAGTTGGGTTTTTTAGGAATACCAGATGACTTGCCACCATAACATATTATAACAAATGAAGAAGGTCCCAATGTTAACCAAAAGGAGATGGAGGAGTCCAGTTCCCTATCCAATAGGCCCAGGCTTGGCAGGATGAAGAAAGAAAGGGACATTTTTGTGAAAAACTCATTCGATCAATTGATTATTGCTTTTGCATCTC
>NW_018239006.1:0-850 GCF_001263595.1 Phalaenopsis equestris | reverse complement strand
TTGGCGTTATTATGTTGAAGAGTTGGATTTTTCCTAAGCAGGACTGTAAAATTTGTATGTTCTTCTCCTTCGGAAATGCTTGGTCACCAAATGTCTCTCTTTCCGCCAGCGGCAGCGTTGAGTGCGATCAAATAGAAGTTGGAAGCCTTATCAAACAAATTAAGAGTTCATATTTATTGAGATTTTTATGTACAATATTATTATACATTGTTATATAACATGTACATAACATTATTATACACAAAATCAGGATGCATTTTATTTAATCTTAGGAGTATATTATCAGCACAATATTATTTTTATAACCATAGAAGACTGAATTTTGAAAAGTTAATTACTAGTGTATATTTTCATTGATTTTAGTCAATGCCTTGAGATGAACTTTTAAAATCGACTAATGCACATTAAACGTGACTTAATGGCGCACAAATTACATGAAACAGCGAGAAATTAAACCCTAAAAATCAAACTAATTCTTTGAAGAAGATGACTTCATTACACCATAAATTCAGACATAAAGTTATTTCATAATAGTTTGACGAGAATGAAATACTAAGATTTTTTTAACAAAGCTTGATTATGTCATGCAATGAAAAAGATCCAAGGACAAAAGTATTAATTTCCTTTGTCAAGTATGAACATTATAGATAACCCCCAACACTTTTATTTTTTTGCAAAAATAAAAGAGCAGCCGTAGCTTATTGAATAATCTGTTGATAAGCTAGGTGCAGTGGTCATTACAAATTTTTATTTTTTTTGGAAAAAATCAGACTGCAACTAGAAAACTGTCACCGCACCTAGATAGGCGCGGTGTAAAAACGGTGTTTTCAGCGTTTTGAAAATGCATAAG
>NW_018239005.1:0-3481 GCF_001263595.1 Phalaenopsis equestris | reverse complement strand
ATATATATAATGCTAAGTAAAATTGAGTACAATAAGTCATGAGCCTATTCGAGTCCAATTAACTCAATTTGAGCCAGTTAGATTTAATTTTGAGCTGAATCAAGCCAATTCCGAGTTGAAACGGATCCAAATAGCTCAATTTAAGCTAGCTCATCTCAATTTCGAGCCATACGAGCTCGATCCAATTTTGAGCTGGCGCGGCTCCAAATCGAATGTAACGAGCCACTAGCTGATTTCGAGCCACACTAAATCTATTCAAGCCAACCCCAGCTTTGCTCAAAATCGGATTTTTAACAGCCCTATTCATGTCTCTCTCTGTTGTTCTATGATCAACAACTGATTATTCATCTTTCCCTTCTCAAGGTTTTCCAGCCATTGCTTCAACCAATGGTGACCCCAGAAACTCTTCCCATGCATCCCGTCAGAGAACTCCAAGAGCGCTGCCAGCAACAGGCGGAGGGATTGGAGTACAAATCTTCTCGAATGGGTAATCTGGCTACCGTAGAAGTCTTCATAGATGGCGTCCAGATAGGAGCAGCGCAGAACCCACAGAAAAAAATGGCCCAGAAGCTTGCAGCAAGAAATGTGCTAGCCTTTCTGAAGGAGAAGGAAGAGAAGGAGAAGAAGGCGAAGGAAGAGAAGGAGAATGAGTTGAGAAAAGATGCGAACCATGGAGAGAAGAATGGCAACAATGGCCAGGTGTTTACCAGGCAAGCTCTCAACGATATATGCTTGAGGAAGCAGTGGCCGATGCCGCACTATCGGTGCGTGAATGAAGGCGGCCCTGCGCACGCCAAGCGATTCATCTACGCGGTTCGCGTCAACACATCCGATCGCGGGTGGACGGACGAATGCATCGGGGAGCCGATGCCCAGCGTTAAGAAGGCCAAGGACTCTGCAGCGGTTCTTCTCCTTGAGCTTCTGAAGAAAGTTTATCCTGAGAACTAGTAGTCTGGTTTTCTTATGCTTGATGATGATGAAGGTTTTGTTTGCTTCAGGACTTTTATTTTGTTTATACAATGTGATTGGGTTATTTATTTATTTATTTACTTATTTATCATTGGAAAGAAAAATATTATGTCGAGTCCGGATGTATTTGGATTTCATTTGTACGCAATGTATAACGATTTGTACTTGTACAACCATATTGTACGATGTATTTGGATTTCATTTGTACGCAATGTATAACAATTTGTACTTGTACAACCATATTGTACGCAGTTTGCATCCAGACTGCATCTATTATTCTATCTGCGTTGACAATGGTTTTATTTAGGGTACATTGTTTCAGGTTGATTTTCTTTTTTTAATTTCATGTAATATATAATTTCATATTTACCTACTATTTGTTGTAATTTCAAAATTTGAATTCTATAATAATATTTATTTCTCACGAGTGTGTGTTAAATTATGATATTAGTTGGACATTCATTACCACAACAAAATGATATGGGCTTAAGGCTGATCCTTGATGTAATCCAATTAAAATAGGAAAATTCTTTGTCAATCCTCATCCGCTTCAACATTAGTAACAACTACATATCTTTAATGACATGATTATAAGTCATACTATCACTTTTTTTTTTCCAACTCTTCAAAATACTTATCTTAGAACTTTATCAAAAACTTTTTTCTAAATCAACAAAAATCATACGTAGATTCTCCTTACGTTTTATGTACTTCTTCATCAAACCTCTCAATAAATGTATAACTTTCATTGAAGCCTTGTCAGACATAAATCCAACCCGTTTTGACGAAATTTTTGTATCATGTCTAGCCTATGTTCAATCACTCTTTTATGATACATTAACTTGATTTCTCTCTAATTTGCACACTCTTGTGTATCTTTCTTATTTTTAAAGAGGGCCAAAATACTCATTCTTTGCTCATCAGGTATATTTTTAATTTTCCAAGTCTTTACAGTTAAATTAAGTTTTATAATTTTTTTATATTTTATCTTTTCTTACACATTATTATTCAACAAGAAATTATTTTTTATTTATAAAAGTTTTCTTTTTGATTCTCCAAGTACATCTTTTTCAATTTGTTTAATAGCTTGTGCTCATTATTTTTTCCTGCATAGCATTAACTTCTTGATGAACATTTTAAATTTTAAGACCATGAAGTTTACTCATAAAAAATAATTTTATTTATGTTTTTTAAGTGCCTCCTTATTTTATGAAAATATTTCAATATATTTTTTATCTTATAGCCTTTCAACTTAAAATTCAAAACCAATAACCAATGCTGAGTACTTAAATTTTTACTTAGAATAATTTTATGATGTTTACAATCTCTATGATTTATTCTTCTAATAAGAAAATAATTAACTTATGTTTTATTAGATACATTTTTATAAGTGTTAATATGTTTATATCTTTTTCTAAAATAAAATATTATCAATAACAAAATTGTAAGCTAAAAAAAAATTAATCTTCATTAGTTACTCCAAAACTGTAGTCATTATGAATATTTTTAAAATCTTTTATATGAATATTTCTAAAATCCTCCACCACTCTACCAACATGTCCATTTAAATTCCTTCTAATAAAAATTCTTTCTTCAAGAGGTATCGTTTGTATTAATTCTTCAAATTTTCTTTTGAACCTATATTTAAACCTACTTAATGAGCATAAACACTTGTAACACTAAAAATTTTTATGACTATAATTTTATCATCAATTCTATTAATTTTAATAATATTATATTTTGGATTCCTATCTATAATTACACATTATTTATAGTACAACTCCTACTTAAATACTAAAGTTTAAAACTTAAGCAATGAATCTCCTTAGCAATTTCTCAAATCCATTTAGTTTCTTGAATTCATAAGATATTTATCTACCTACGAATCATAATATTTACTAATTACATTAGTATACGTATGAGAGAACCAATATTCTAAGTTCCTATTCTAATATTAGTTTCATGAACTAACTTTTTTGCTTGCATCCATGCAAATGTGGGAGTTTTTGCTTATTTAATACTACACTCAGACTCCGGTGTAGCGAACCTTGCGCACTTTTCATTATACTCAAGCAATACATCACGTCCTTTCTAAGATGCCATAGTATTTACAAAATGATTCAAAAGATTAATGATCATGATTTTTGGGTAAAATCTTAAGCTGTTTGTTGACTACTAACACAACACTGTATTTTTTCATTCGGGACTTTAGACCCAACAATGCCAGTGTAAAAATATTATTGTCGATCTATTAAATAAAAATATTCTTTTTCTTTTACATTAGTTTCAATTGTAGAAAAATCTTTGGATATAAATTTCCCAATAGTAACTCATTCTAGACCATCCATTATAAGAGTATTGGTAGATGTATATGACACCCTACAATTTCTAAGCTCGATCTATATTAGTTTGAATGACTCTATTTACTTAAAAATAATGAGGATTCTAAAATTATGAAGTAATTATTATCAGTTATTTAGTCATGAAGATTATCTTTATGGTCAAAAATGTT
>NW_018239004.1:0-310 GCF_001263595.1 Phalaenopsis equestris | reverse complement strand
CCTATTAAGCCAATGGGTGCCTCAAAAATCACTTCGAAATTCGAGAAAAGTGATTTTACTCATCTAGTAACTGCCACCGGCGCTTTACCGCGGGGTCTCAGCGCTTAGGTGCGGCCTTCTTTGTTCAAGCAGTGCTTAAGCGCCCGATGTGGCGCTTATTCGTGAAACCCAATTTTACTCCTCTAGTAACTGCCACTGGCGCTTAAGCGTGGGGCCTCGCCGCATAGGCGCGACCTTCTTTATTAAACCGGTGCTT
The DNA here is from genome assembly GCF_001263595.1 of Phalaenopsis equestris. Lineage (NCBI taxonomy): Eukaryota > Viridiplantae > Streptophyta > Magnoliopsida > Asparagales > Orchidaceae > Phalaenopsis > Phalaenopsis equestris. The sequence continues at coordinate 54 of NW_018239004.1, read as the reverse complement.
AAGTGTCGGATCTGGCGCTAATCTTTTGCACAATTTTTCACCATTTTGCTCCAA
>NW_018239003.1:0-225 GCF_001263595.1 Phalaenopsis equestris | reverse complement strand
TTGGAAGTTTATAGGGAGTAAATCTCACCTAAAACGACCAAAAACCAGCATTTCAAACTCTGGAAACCGTCATCTCGTCATTCTCTCTGTCGGTGGCGTCGATGGCACTGTCGGCAAGCCTTAAGAATTAATTGTTTGAACTCTCAAGAAAAACCCGCTGTTGGCAGCGTCGAGCCCGCTGTAGGCAGCGTCGAGCCCGCCGTCGGTGCCCAAGGCAAAAATTTC
>NW_018239002.1:0-781 GCF_001263595.1 Phalaenopsis equestris | reverse complement strand
AGTCTTTCCAAAAATCAGTCTATAAGGAGTCATTTTTAATAGGAGCTTTATAATAAGTCCTGTAAGCCCATAATGCAGTATCCAATTTAGCAGACCAATCTATTCTACTAGGGTTTTGAACTTTTTCTAGAATTTGCTTTATTTCACAATTTGATATCTCTGCTGGACCGCTAGTTTGAGGATGATAAGAAGTAGAGAATCTATGCATAATATCATATTTCTTAATCAATTTTTTGGTTCTCTTATTCCTAAAATGAGATCCTCCCTCTGTAATAATTACTCTCGGTATTCTATATCTTATAAAAATATTTTCAATTTAAAAATTAGAAACACTCTGAGCATCACATCTAGGTACAACAATAGTTTCAATCCATTGGACATATAATCAATAACAAGTAATATATATAGATTCCAATGGTCCTATAAAATCTAATCCCCACACATCAAAAATTTTAACTTCTAATGTGTAATTTAGAGGCATTTCATTTCTTCTAGAAATATTTCCTACTCGTTGACATCTATCGTATGTTTTAATATATTCATTAACATCTCTAAAAATAGTATGCCAATAAAATCAGCTTGCAAAATATTATAAGCAGTTTTATCAATCCCGAAATGTCCTCCATATTCAGAATCGTGACATTTCTGAATGATTAACTCGGTTTCTTCATAAGGTACACATCTTCTCAAGATCAGATCCTTACATTATTTATATAAATAAGGTTTATCCCAGAAATATACTTTTGCATCATGAATGAATTTCCTCTGTTGTTGCAATGTC